>NC_084868.1:7135301-7435301 GCF_951802175.1 Populus nigra | reverse complement strand
ATTTTCTTTATAATAGAAGGTAACAAGCCCTCTTATTAAGTCACTTGAATTTGTTTGTATTTTCCTTGAATAATTGATATTTTAGAATACCTTAGTATATGTTTAAGAATTTTGTTAAATAATGCTAGGTGGAGGCATTTTGTGTTTATAATGGCTGGAAATGTTGGAAAAATACATGGGGAACAAATTTATACTTGTTGAACTTAAAAATCAAAACTGGACAGGTTGTCTCTCAATTGTTTTACTAAGATTTGAACCCTAAGATGACAGAATGTGAGCTAAGATCCTACATGAAAGTTGTAGACATGGATAACCCTTTCAAATGAAATTGACCTCACTTAAATTGGAGTTAACAAACACTACATATGGAAGAAAAACCGAAGATAGGTCAAAACTGGAAAGACTAAAAGGTATTAAAAAAAGACTTGGACCCAGAGATAACTTTGTTTTTAAGAACTCTATACGAATGATAACACAAAGTCAGTTAATCTTTGATAAGTTAGTGTACGATTTTTGTCCCTGCAAAGAAAGGTTGTTTTGTCACAAACAAATAAAAGAAAAAATCATGTTTATTCTCTAACTAGCTACTGCAATTTGTAGCTAAAAAACCAGAATATAGTATCCTTTAACTAACCTTAATGGAACTCTTTTGGGTTGCAAGGTAATGAGCCTAAACTAGTAATCAACTATCATAAGTCCAGTAATGAAATAAACCCCTAAACAATGTCTAATGGGTCAAAACAAACCTAAATTAAAAATAATTATTCAAAAATAAAAAAAAATAAGATAATTAAAACAAAGTTTTCATGCCAAAATTCCTCCATGTAACCTGAATATCTAATTTTTGTATATTTTTGATAGATTTTTGATTCTGACTTCAAACATATCGTTCTTTCTTGTCTTGATGAATTATTGAGCCTACCATAAATGGTTGGAACACTTGAGATGTCTAGTTTCTAGAAACACTTGAATCGTAGAAGACACTTATAGTTTCAAATATGTTCCAAACAGTACTCAAAGGCATAGTTATTAAACTCAGCCTGGGGGTTGACCCCGCCAAAGGGCCGGGTCCGAGTTTCATAGGTCAACTCGGGTCAACCCGGATTAACCTGAAAAATTAAAAAAATTAAATTTTTAATATTTCATATGAAAAAATCCATGTAAATATAGGTTATACATATTGTAAACAATGAATTTTAAAAGAACATTTTAAAAAGTTTTTTATCCCACATTAAAAAGATATTATGTTAAACTTTTAAGTCGAAGTATTTAAACAAAAAAAGTGTTTTATCCCACATTAAAAAAACATAATTTTTTCTTTGGAACATAGAGTATATATACTAATAGGTTTCAAGTCTCACATTAAAAAAACATAACTTCTTTCATGGGAACATATAGTATATATACTAATAGGTTTCAAATCTCATATTGAAAAAACATAACTTCTTTCATGGGAACATGTAGTATATATAAGTAAGGGCTTCAAATCCCACATTGAAAAGATATTATGTTATCCTTTTAAGTTGGAGTATTTAAATCAAAAAGTTTTTTTTTATCCTACATTGAAAAAACATGATTTTTTTTCTTGGGAACATAGAGTATTTATACTAATGGGTTTCAAATCCCACATTGAAAAAGTATAACTTTTTTCTTGGAAACATAGAGTATATATATAAAAGGGCTTTAAATTCCACCTTGAAAAGATACTATGTTATCCTTTTAAGTTGAAATAATATATTTTTGAACTTCATTTTACCTAAAAATTTACCAAAATATTATTCAATGTGTCTAGTATCACCCTGTAAAATTTCAGCTCGTTCTGATGTACGGTTTGATATATATGTTTGATTTAGCAAAACTAGTTAGCAAACATTTTAAGGCCACATTTGGACTTGACTTGATTTGTATCATGTGAGACCCTCCATAATAAAACATCAAGCTCTATTATTTTTTTTAATTATATCCTCCAACCACATACCACTTATTGAGATTAGGCTCACCAATGTATTTATGAAAACTCTTTTTTTTTTCTTATGATCTGAATTTAAATCTTTATATTAAAATGGTGAATAAACTTTATCAAACAACTTAGTTATGAAGGGTAGGAATAGAAAAATAAACACTAATGGTGTAAAGTTTTAGACTAGCTTGGCTTCTTTTTTTTTACCTAGTAATTAAATCATTTTAATTCAAGCTATCAAATGTCATCGTCCTGATTTATGATAGAATTAGCATTAAAAGATAAGGAGAATAAAAATTAAGTTTAAAAAATAGAAATGAATGTGAGGTGTTGTCCCAACAAATACATAATAGAATCTTGCCTATTCATTTCGTGAATTTTCATCATGATGAAGATGGACTAAGGATTGTCTTGGCTTATCACACATCAATTACCACAAAAATATATATGGTGAAGATTTGAGAAATCCACTCAAGAGATAAAGATTTTAAATGATACATTATATATATATATATATATATATATATATATGTGTGTGTGTGTGTGTGTGTGTGTGTGTGTGTGTAATTCAAAATTCAGAACATTTTGTGACTTTGTTACAAAATAATAAAAGTGACAGTTGTTAAGATTAAGAAAAAAATCATAGAAGTTAATACTTATGCTTACATAATGATTGATGATACATGAAAAAACTATGGTGTTTTATATGATATACACATCTCCATAAATATCTTTATAAATATCCTAGATATTTGTATTAAATATGTTAGATATTTATTAAAATATTTATCTCAAGAAAGTCTATATAAACTCATCTCTCTAGCAGCATGAGAAAGGGTCATAATTCATCTCTCTAGACTTCAAGTTTGACATAACATAAGTCTAACACAAGACTTAAGGAACATTTAAGTCAAGAGAATATTAATTCTCTCTATCACCTATACAAACATTATACTAACTTAAGCTTCTAAATATTTTTCTTGTAGGTGTCCCACTAAGTTTTTCAGGTCTAGTTTTATCAGCCTATGAAAAGTGCTCTCAACCTTTCTCTTGAGAATTTCTTTCAGCCTCATCACATAAAATCATGAAATTATTTCAATATTACAAAGAGATATATACAATTTAGTTACTATAAAACTCCCTTAAAAAAAGAGTTATAAATCTTGCATTGCGTGATCTGAGTGTTAATAAACACATCCCTTATTAAATTAATAAACTTTGGAAGAATAATGTATAAAGTGGAGAATGAACTACAAACTATAAAACAAGTTTTTTAGATAAAACTCAAACTTAATTATCCAACAAAAATCTTGAAGTTCAAAACAATTAACAAATCTTAAAAGATGACATGCAACTAAGGGGAAGTGTTAATAAACATATTTTTATATTGAATAAATAAAATCTTAAAAAGTAATATATAAAGTTGAGAATGAAACCCAAATTCAATTATCAAATTTTATACCAAGCTCTAATTAATCTCTTGGTTAAGTCTTAAAAAACTAAAAAAAGTAAAAATAAATGTTTCATAAATCCTATATTTATAATAACTACTTACAAGTCATTTGCAATGTTGTCCAAAACTGAAAAATAAAATTAGACAAGTGAGAAAAATATGTTTAGTTTATAAACATGCAATACAATAAATATATGACTACTTGCAGTCATAAAAAAAAAAAAACTAGCATACTTAATAAATATATGACTACTTGCAGTCATAACAAAAAAAACTAGCATACTTACTAAAAAAATATATAATCTTGCATAAATTATAGAAGTACAATCCAAGCATACATAATAATGTATAAGAAAAAACAAAACCAAAAGATTACTTATTTGTTGAAGCACTTTAAAATTGATCAAGCTTAATACCACTTAGTTTAGGTGCACTTTTAAACAAGGTCCAACGAACCAATAAAATAATATTAAATTATCCCTCTATAATAATTAAACCTAACCTCTCGATTAGAAGAAAGTTTTGATAAGAAACAAATGTTTAAAACTAGAAAACTAATGTTGGAAAATAAGGTGAAGAAAAGTGTCAAATCTTATCAAAATAATGTAAAATTCTCCAACCCTAAACACTTTTTTTCAACCCTTTTGTATAGGGAATTTTAGGAACTAAAAGCTGATGGACTTCCTCACCAATATATTTTATCATCCACAATAAACAAGAATGAAACTTGAATGTTTTTAGATTTAAATCAAATGCCTTTTGAGCTAGAAAAATTGTTCAAGTACTGGTGAAAGAGATATTTATGCTCGCTATGATATTACAATTCAATCACCTCCCTACCATCTGTATAATAGGCTCAAAATAATACAATATAAATATTGAGATCTCTTCAACAATATATGCCTCATTTATCAAAGCCTCAACATGCACCTTGTTTTTAAATTTTTTCTTAAGGTATAACAAGTATTTGCATGTAATTAAATTAATATTTTAAATTATAAAAAATACAATAGAAATTTAATTAGGATGCATGCATATCCGAAACAATGTCTTAAAATATTGGAATTAAAAAAAATTATAAATTTCTAGTATCAGCCCATTAGATAATAATAATAAAATAACTAGTTCCTATAGCTAATGTAGTAACCCTTGCTTCATACTGAGTCGTAGGTTCTCTTTAACTTCAACTAATCTACTACTTTTTTTTATTCCTAAAGTATAAGTTTCATTAAACTTTTTTCCCTTCATGATTGCAAAATATTCCTTGCAATTCCTCCTCCAATGTCCTTCCTTACCACAATAATGACAAATGCCCTTGGATTTCTTGATACCCCCAGTAGGTTTGTTTGCTTAAGAGACAACACCATTATTCTTCTTATCATTCTTCTTAGATATTCTAGAAGACCAAACTAAAAGAACTAGGCCTTTTTTCTTTCTTAAAGGCCTCTTCAACAATCTTAAGCATATTAAGCAATTCTAGCAATGTACTATCCAACTTGTTCATGGGATAATTCATAATGAATTGTGCAAAGATTTGGGTAATTACTGCATGACCAAGTCAACATTTAACTCAATACAAATTTACTGGACCAAATTTCTTAGATTGGCATCGAAATGTGAGAATTGTTCTCAAGCGAGAAAAGAGGTTGTATGTTCTTAAAAAAACAATTCCAAATACCCCTATTAAGGATGTTGAAGAAGAAGAAGAAATGAACATCAATGTCATGTTGATAACGATGAATAGGTTGCATGTTTGATGTTAACTAGTATTTCACTTGAACGTCAAAGGCAATAGAATATGGATACCCATACTATGATTATGCATCTCAATTTAAATTGTATAAAAATTGAAATACAAATTGGAATAAGTATTAAGAAACTTTGATTGGATCAAGGTGGTTAATATTTTACCAAATATTTCAAATATTATCTAAAAGAGAATGAGATTCTATACACCTGTTAGAACACTACATTCAGATGAAATATATTTCCAAGGCTAAAACATTAGATGTTTAGCCTGAACCTTAAGAAATACAAAATCTCTATAAATTTAGTAGGATATATGATTCATCAATGAGAAAAGGATCTCTCATGAAAGCTATGAATGACATGTTGTTCATAATCAATGAGCCTGTCAATTACTTAAAAGTAATATATGATATTTATTCCAAGAAATTACTTAAAGGTATAGACTTCATGTACTAACCAAGTTTGAAACTTGGTTGATCCACTTGAAGGGATAAAACCCAATGAATCTAAGTGGGTCTTTAAGACAGAGACTAAAATGAAAGGCAAAGTACAAATCTACAATGCAAGCTTTAAGGAGTAGGAATATTCAATTTTGATGGTATAATCATCATATTTGATTTCATAAAAAATATGGATAAACCTTTTGTTTACAAGAGGTTAATGAAAGTGGTGTTATTTTCTAATATTATATTTAGATGACATATTATTGTTAAAAAACGACATATCTTTACTTTAATCAGTAAGGTTTTGGTTGTCCAAGAATTTCTCTATAAATAAATTGGGAGAAGCAACCTATATATTGGATATAGAGATCTAAAGAGATAGATCTAAAAGGTTGCTTAAATTGTTACAATCCATGCTTAAGCTATGGAAGAATCTAAGGTTGGATTCTTATCTATTTTGCATGGAACACCTCCCTCCAAAGACATGTGTTCTAAGACATAAATTGAGAGAGATATGATGGAAATGGTATCCTATTATTGGATATAAGATCCATTAATGGAGAAGATAAACTAGAAGTTCAAGATTGTTTGGATTAAGATTTTCTCAATGAAATGTTAGAAAAATAGTAAATACTAGTTAATATATGTTTTACTCTAAATAATAATGCTTTGAGGTGGAAGAGTTCCAAACAAGAGAGCACAACTTATTCTATAATTGAATAAGAGTACACAGCGAAAAGGTTGTATAGATTATGAAATTCATCAATGAACTATGTTGGTTCCTAGCATTGTTGATCCAGTTGCCATGTACTATGATAATAATAAAGTCATTGTATAAGCAAAGGAACCAAGGTCTCATCAGTGATCCAAACAAGTATTTAAGAAACTTCATTTGATTTTATAAATTAATGAAATAAAAGATTTAAAGATAGAACGAGTACCCACCGAAGAGAATCTAGAGAAACCTCTTACCAAGTCACTATCCATGTAAAAAAATTAATGCTACATAGAGCAATATGGTATTGGATACATGAACGATTAGCTTAAGTGCAAGTGAGAGATTGTTTGTTTAAAATGCCCTGTAGCCAATCAATTGGTTACACGTGGAATTATTATATTCATGTAAATACATATTTATTATAAATAAAGGCTTAATTTATATTTAATATTCATATAATATTAGATTAATGAATCTAGAGTAAAGATAAAGTCCATGAGATAAAAATTCTTTGTAAAGAAAATTATAAAATTGTTATAATTATGAGATTCTTATTGCATCAAAGAATTGTTCCTAAAATATTCCTAGTCGATGCTCTCTTAAATACTGGATATTTATTAAAGCCGTAAAGACTAGTACATATTATGTTCTTTTCTTTATGAAAGGAAGTAATTGTTCTCATAAGCTGAGGTATAAGGGATACCTAGAACTAATATGTAGGTGTTTGTCATAAGATATGTACACTAAATTGACCTACATGAGAATTTTTTTTATGAAGAGATCATTCATGTCTACAGAAAGGTTCATGTGATAGTTGTGTAAGTGATCCTTAGACTTGAGATCACTAACTTATTTTATATAAAGAATGTTATACTTTGATCCTGTTACATGTTATCTTAATCGAGGTAATGAAAAGGAAAACATTAGGTATAACATGAACTATATAAAGGTATTTAATTGATCAAAAGAGGATTCATCACCCTAGGTGAATTAAAAAAATATTTCATTTATTCTCAAATAGTATTGACTGAGAAATCCTTAGCCAAGATAGAATAAGATTTGAAAAGAGTTTTAATGTAGAGAACAAACATGATAGATATACTTCATGTTTTAATGTTAAATTAGAACATTATTGATGAAAGGATATTAAATATAAACATGTATTTATATGAATATAATAATATCACGTGTAACTAACCAATTGACTACAAGCATATTAAACTATTTTTATTATGTCTTTTTAGTTTCTCACTCTGGTTTGGCACATGAATCAATACAATGTTGTATACAATTATTCATAAAATATTCTAGCATTACTCCTTTTTACTGTTCCATACTGCCACTAATTAAAAAATTATTTTTTACAGCCAAAGGGCATGAGGTTTCTTTACCTGATGAATTGCTCGTATAGAAAGCTAAAACTGGCAGTTATTATTATGAAGACGAGCTAGACTAGTGGTGCCATCAGATAACTAACTATACCTCTATCTTTGCAAGTAAGTTCAGGGTGAGATATTTTTATACCCAACGAGACAAATAAAGAAGAATCCAACTCTCTCCAATAGAAAGTCTATATTTGTTCTTACATTTCTGCACCAAATAACTCCACCATAAAATTAACTTAGTCAACGAATGATCTCCTAAACATAAAATGGACTTTGTTTTGCAAGTAACTATACGAAAAGAACCACTCAATCCATTTATGATTTGTAGAAAAGTCCTACAAACCCATTGAAGTTCTCTTGAGACTTCATCAAGAACATATATGTACATTTGATTTTACTAAATTTCATTTCATGTTTCTTTTTTATTTGGATTTTTCTTTCCACACTTTAGGGGATTTGGGTGGATATTCAAAACCCTAGTGCTTTCTTGTATTTTATAATTCCAAAAATATTTAGTCATGAGCATCATAATCTTTGCCTTAGGATCACAAACAAATCATGTTCCATATATAGGAGAATCACTAATTTTTTTACGGTTTATGTTGCATATCCTAAATTAAATTACCTCATCATCATAAAATTATTATTGATTTCCTTTTGGATCTTCATAAATATGTATAACTTTCAAGGTTAAAGCAAGTATAAAAGCATATGACATACTCTCATCCCTTAATATTTAAATTGGTAAAATAAAGGAAGAGAGTAGTTTATAAGAGGAGAATGATAAAAAATGTAGAAGGATAGGTTTAGAAAAGTTTTTTGTATGTTTGTTGATTTGGTAAAGTTATGCTTTGTATCCGGTGACCCTTGAGTATTTATACAACCTCTGATCATAGGGATGATATGGATTTACCCAAGTTTTTTATGGATGTTCGGGTCAGTTTACACGTACCTCGACTAATTCTGCGAGGCCCTGAAGTTAACGATCATGTAAGATTTCAGTGGCCCTGAGGTTTGTGGCACTCAAACTAGTGACCTTTGAGGAGCAAACTCAAAGTCTAACTAGTTGAGCTACACCCCTCAGGGTTTACCAATGTAAACATTTAACTCTATGGAATGTTCACATTCAATTAGTTCTAAATGAATATGAGCTATTCGGTCATGGTAACTGGTCAAACAAGAGTGATTTGGTAAAACGGGGAAGATAATGAATAGTAACGGTGTCGTTTTAGATTTAAATTAGGATTTTTGGTCAAAGTTTAATGTCATCCTCCAGCTTGTAATTGTGTTGAATTGCACCCCTATTTGACCTTAAAGTTTTGATTTAGTGCAATTTAGCCCCTGCCGAAGTTCAATTTGAACCCCGAATTTCGACGCCTTTTTCACTTTAGTCCTTGGTCTCAGATTTACACAATTTAACCCCTAATTGACCATCAAACTTTCAATTTTCTTGAATTCATCCCTGGTTTTTGTCAATTAAGCATCTATAGTTCGGCGCCTTTCGCTAAATGATTCTTAGCTGGGAAAGTGTTCAATTTGACCATTAATTGACCTCAAAACTTTAATTTTCTTACGATTTTACCCCTGATTTCAATCATTGACTTGGTAAAAAATTAATTTTGATTTCTTAAAATTCCAATCGTCTCAATTAAGCTCAAATTGGGCTCCCAAACTTAATTTTTCACAAATTAAGCCCATAATAAAATTAATTTGACCCTTTTAAAGTATAATAAAGTCCTTGCACTTAATTAAATCCTTCAATTGGACCCAAATTATTTCTTAAACATAATTAAAATTTAATTTAGCCCATGATTAAATCAAATTGGCCTATTAAAAATTTAATTATGTCATTAGACTTAATTTTTATGCAAATTCATCTCATAATCATTTGATTTGACCTTAAATTTACATTTTTCTTCTTCATTTTTGGGCATAATAGGGTGCAATTAGGCTCAAATTTCCTCAAAAATTATAGCTTGATTTTTTTTATTTTTGAAATCCTCCTCGGCCTACTTTCTCCACATTTTCAGTCTTTATTTTATTTTTTATTTTTATTTTAAAAAATATGAATTTGAGGAATAACCCAAAAATGAGTTATAACATTAACAATGGTGTTTTTAGGCATAGATATTGTGTGATTTTATCAAAACTATTAAATATATATATATATATATATATAGTGGCTAAATATGTAAAAAATGCATGGATAAAAATTTAAAGTTTGTCTTTTTAATGTTTTATTTGTGTTTAATTTAGGTGTTGCATGCCATTTATTTTAAATATAAATATGTTGATTTTGGTTATAAAAAAACAAATGCATGAAAGAAAAATCAATGCTTATTTTTTTAGGTTCACTTGCAATCTAGACTTGGAACTATGAAAGTTAGGGTTTTGAGATGTGCTTTGTTTCTTTGATGTTGCATGCTTCCTTGATTATGAATGAAAAAATGATGACATGTGTTTTTTATTT
Organism: Populus nigra; assembly: GCF_951802175.1. Lineage (NCBI taxonomy): Eukaryota > Viridiplantae > Streptophyta > Magnoliopsida > Malpighiales > Salicaceae > Populus > Populus nigra. Next base: position 7,425,123 of record NC_084868.1, on the reverse strand, counting down.
CTTAGATGGTACATGAATGAATAATATGACTTAAGATCTTTTATACTTAAGATTAAATTTTTATCTTTGGTTTTTTATGCTTGTTGTCTTCATATCATGTTTATGTAAGTTTTGTAATTAACATTTTATTTCTATGTTCTCATTTATAAAAAAAAGAGAAAAAATATGCATCGCATTGCATGTTTTCATATTGAGTTCTTATAACTTGTTTATAAAAACCATTGAAATTTGGCTCTTATTAAAAGGCTCATTAGGTTGAAATTCTAAATATTTCAAAACCCATTCATTTTTCTAACAAAAAACATCATGTATAAAATGTTTTTCTATTCACTCTTGGCATTTAGAGTAAATGAATTCAACATGGACCATTACCTTTGATATTAAAAGGAGTAGCTTAACCTTTTGATTTTAAATGATAAAACAAGTCTTAGAAATACCTTAGTTCAATAATCACCAAATAATCAGGAGTATTGGCCTTTTTAATAACTTTTCACATATGCATGTTGATATATAATAGGTAACAATAAGAATAATAAAATGTGATGAGTAGTTAACTTGTTGAACTCCATTTTTGTTAAACTCCATTTTTTTTTAATAAGGATAAAAATATTCAAGCAGTAATTATTGCATATATGAGTCATGAAACTAATGTGTGTTAACATTGATGAGGTGCAATAAGACAACAAAAATTAAAATATAAAAAAGTGATTGTTAAATAGCATACCGCATGGCAAATTAATCCTAAAAAGGTCATTGTCAAAATTAAGTCCAAAGCATTATTGTCACTAGATCTCGCCACTAAATAGATCAACCTACAATGATTACTGCTTGAATATTTTTATCCTTATTCAACAAAAATAGAGTTCAACTACTCTTGTTTAGCTTTTGTTTAATCTTTTTCTTCAACCCATTCAAAAGAACCTTGCTTTTGAGTTCTCCTTTCCCGTTAGTTTATGGGTGAGACATGGAGGAGGACATGTGTTCAATGTGGGTCTTTTAATATTTTTCTCTCATCTTTTTATTTTCAAATGGGATTTTTAACCCAATTTCCCCTCTAAAAAAAAACTTCATAAGAAAAATGTTTCACAATTGAAATTTCCTAGATCATATTACAAAAAATATGCTGTTGAAAAAAAGAAGAAAATAGTGATTGGTCATCTAGAACCAAATTAAATACAAAGAGAAAAAAAAAATTCACTCGTCTAAAACTATCCTTAAGATAAGCCATAACCTCCCTAGGGTTTTGCATGTATGGCACTATTCTCTCATTTTTAATCACTTTAAAATCATGTCAGTTTCATTTTTAAATATCAACAAGTTTTTACTATGGTGATTGGTCGGTCCAATGCATCAATTTAGATGGGTTAATGACTATTTGTAACTTTTTACTATGGTGATTGGTTGGTCTAATGCATCTTCTTCTAGTTTGACTTTTCCCTTTATCCCAATTAGAAAAGTTCTTATTGGTGTAAATTAAGATAGGTTAATGCCCATTTGTATCATTTATCAAAATGATGTTGTTTTGGTGGATGCCAAAATAGTTTTTCCTTTACAAACTTTGTTTTACATATCTTTTAGCCCAATTTTCACTCTCTCCTAAACCTCCTAAAAATGACAAGAAATAGACCATTCTCTTCCCCTATATATGTACTCTATGTTAAGTTAAAAAAGATGTGAAATCACTGAAAACTTGGTGCAAAGAGACCAACCAAAAATGTTTGGTTAAAATGTACAATAATGGTGAAGGGCAAAAAATGACCTAAATCATGAGACACAATCATTATATCTAGAAAAGTTCCAGGACTATCCTTATTTCCTATAAATAGAGAATGAAGTTGAAAAAAAAAGGACTTGAGTTAGAGATGGAAAACTGATGCAATCTAATAAATATTAAGAGATCCGTTAGAGATTCTAATTGGTCTAGTAACAAGACTTAATTCTAAGAGGTTCAAAGAAGCTTTCATTGGACTTCTCCAAGATACAAGGGTTAAGATGGACTTCAAGAAGATATTAAATAATAAAGTACAACCTTGATTAATTTAATCCATATTCAATAAGGGCTTGTAGATGGGCATTTAAACGTTACAAAAATATTAGAATAAAAATGTTCAAATTTGTCAATCTTGACCTTTACCTACTATTTTGGTCATAACCAGAGGTAAATAATGGCTTTTAATGTGATTTTAGTTGCATTGAAAAATATACATCCATAGCTTTCTAGTGATATATGGAAAGTCTTCTAATTTATTAAGACGAGATGGAACCATGCGTTTAAAGTTGACCTTTGATTCTACTAGCAGATTATGAAAATAACTTTATTCTTATTTAAATTAGTTAGGCTATTGTTTTATTTATCTTTTAATTAGTATTAGGTATTTTATAGATATCAAGGCCTTTCTTTAAATTTGGGTTCTTTGGATTATTATTATTTATTAGGTTTATTCATATTCATTAGGAATATCCTATTAGACTTATGATTTTTTATAGTATAAATACTTTTTTATAGAGACTTTTTAAGAGAAGACTATATTTTATAAAGAATTTGGCGTTCTTATTGTCTTTTGTGTTATTGAATAATTTGTATATTAAGTTCTTGATTGAACTTACAAACTCTTTGAATGATTGATCAACTTCATTGTGATTTTATACTACTCATTCATGTCTCTATATAATTGATGGGTGAGAGTGATCATTATGTTTAAATTTTGTTCTCCAAGTTAAGTTCTAGTTGGGTCAAGTTGCAAACCATTTAAATATGATTTTAGTGTATCTTGGGAGGTGTTCGCATCAATTGGTATCAGAACTTATTCTATTATCAGGTTATGTCCCTTTAACTTTTAGTTTGTTTCTTGATTTTCTTTTATCAGGTTATATCCCTTTAATTTTTAGTTTGTATTGTTTCTTTATTTTCTTTCTTCCTAGTTTCAGCTAGGGTCTTGTTTTTTTTTTTAAAAAAGGAGCTTATTCTTCTCTTATTATTTCAAAGTTTGCGTTAAACCCTGTATTAAAAAAATCATTTTTCGTAGTTTTTTGATTTGTTTCGAACATATTAAAGAAAAATTGTGTTCTTGATCTTTATCTTCTATCTTTCTTGATTATGACCTAAAGTAAAAAAAAAAAACAAATCTTGTTCTTGCTTAATTGTATGGATAAAAAAAAGGAAAGATTGCAAGAATTGATTGAATTGACAAGTTAGGGAATAATTCAATACAAGCCCTTGAATTGTAGAGTTGGACAAAAGTTTCTTGAATATTTTTTTGATTTTTTCTAATAGGTACACACCAAATCTTGGTATTGTAGAATTGAATACTTGTTTTTTTCTTGGACTATATTGTCTTGTTTAATTAAAATTTGGTTAGTATAGTTATTTCTTGCTTTATTTTAATTGTTTTCTTGAAATTCTTGAAGTTAAATCTTGACTTCTTGAATTAGTTAGTTTTCTTTGAATCTTTAACATAAACTTCATTACTTTTATTTTGTGTCTACTTTTTGTCATTATGTTTCGCATGAATTTATATTGTTATTTATAAATTTATCCTTAAGTTTTATTTTGATTAGTTTCATATATTTCTTGATTCTTGAGTCTTCATTATTATAAAATCATTACATTGTTTTGATTGATTATTTGATAAGTTGTTAAGTTACCTTTAAGAACTTAAGTAAAGGAATAGTGAGGTAAAAGGACATAGCGAGATTATTAGAGTGAAAGCCTAATTGAATTGTGTGAAACACGAATGGAGTGACATTAAATCGAGTGTAAGCATATGAGGAAGTGTGTGATGAAATCTTTCTTTGCTACTAACCTTTATTTCAATTATTCACAATGTCATCAAAAAATATGACACAATCAAAGGCGAAGGATCTTATAGAAAGACATGATAAGTTAGAAGTGATGATGGATGTTTTAATGGGAAAGATGGATAAATCAAGTACTAAGATGATTAGTAGACATTATGTTCCTAGTCATAAGAAAATGAGGTTAAATTATCTACTAGATGAGCACTTTCTCCACCAGATGAAAGTGTGGTTGGAAACTCTGATGATAAGGATGAGCATAATATATTTAATCATGGAAGAAAGTCTCGTACACACCAAAATCTCTTATATGAGACATAACCAAAGAGAGAGTTTGGTGGTAGATTTTGGCCAAATATGGAGTTTAACCAAATGACGAATTTTGATGATCACAATGGTTTATATCGTAATTTGGATAGCATAAAAGTTAAAATTCTAGCATTCCAAGGAAAGAATGATATTTATATTAGGAAAAGAAGGTGAAATTTGTATTTGATTATCATCAATATTCAACTTGTTAAATTCACTAATTACACTATTATTTGATGGGATTAACTTTTTACAGGCATGAGGTGTAATGGAAAAAAACTCATTGACACATAGAGTTAGATGAAAGCAACCATGAAAAAGAGGTGTGTCCCTGATCATTACTATAGATAAGTATATAATAAATTACAATCTTTATCTCAAGGTTCTAAAATGTTAATGAGTATTTTAATAAGATGAAAATAGTTATGATTACAGCTAATATTTCTAAAAATAAAGAAGTCATAATAGCTAGATTTTTAAATAGTTTAAATAGAGATATTGTTAATGTGGTTGAATTGCAACATTATTTAGAAATTGAAGATATGGTGTATATGTGTATAAAGGTAAAAAAAATTGAAAAAATATATTTATATGAGAGAGATTACAGGTATGTTATTGCTATTTTCATTGTTACAATTAATCCTAAGTTTATGTTCTTGACTAACATAAATTGAATCTTAATCAAACCAGACTGATGCTTGATCGATGGATCAAATTGTTTTATCAAAAAGAGAAACTATTTCAAGGGTCAGGATACAATTAGCAAATAATATGTATATTATAAGGGTGTTAAAAATCATAAAAGTATAAAATTCATAAAAGTTTAAACTATCAAATGAAACTTTAAAAAGTTTTTATATAATCCAAATTTGGGATTTATGATTATTTAGTTATAAACACTTTGATGCTACATGAAAAAAACCCTTAAAACTTAAAAGCCATGATAAAATTATCACTTTAGCTCTATGTTAATTTCCCAAAGATGAATTACAATATTGTTGTCTCTTAATATATGATTTTCTTGTGTTTAGATTTTTGTGATTCACTTGTTTCTTGTTTTCTCGATTACATGTATAATGGACAAAAAGCTTTTAAATTCTTCCACTGTCATAGCGGCTTGTTACTTAGCTTCGAATGGTTGTCTGCATTTTCTAATACTGCAACAACATGCACTCTTCATATTGTGTTCTTTGTTTCTTTACTTCAATGAGCCATTAATTTGCCTTTTTCTTGAATTCGTGGTATTAACTTGAACTCTTCTATCATGATCTTTATATTTAGTGAAATATATTGGATTTCACTTAATAATAAGTATCGATTGACCTCTTCTATCATGATCTTCATATTTAGTGAAATATATTGGATTTCACTTAATAATAAGTATCGATTGTGCAAAATTAATGAATTAAATATAGTTTCTCATCATTTTTTTTAATTAAGCAACTTAAATTTAAATCTTTAAAGAGAGGTTCAGTTTCCTTAATCACTTAGACCACTATTATAGCAGTCCTTCTATATAAAATGCTCTTAAAAAGCTCACAATTTTCCATTAAAACAGGTGTACTTATCGGCGTAGCCAGGATTTTTTCCTGTCATGGGCTATGATATAAATACACAAAATATTTTTTAAGATCAATTATTCACTCGAATATATAAATTTGTCAAGTTAACAATAAAGTTTTAATTCAAATACATAACACAAAATACAAAAAAAATTAAAGTACATAAAATTCAAAATAAAAATAAAAATAAATTATACTATTAAAGTTGCACCCTTCGATGTTTTGTAAAATAGAATTCATCTATGATCTAATCCGAATCAATATCTTCAACAAGCTCTCGTTCAATGTAAATCATCATAGAATCTGCTAAGAACTCCTCTTCTATTTTATTGCGAAGCACAGTTTTAACATGTTTCATAGCTGAAAATGCCCGCTCTGTAGTGGTAGTGGAAACAGGCAAAGTCAAAATAAGGCAAATTAACCTGTCAATCAAATGATAGTGCTGCGACTTATTTGTGTCAGCTAATCCTCGACATAATTCAAAAATGGTAGACATATTCTGAAATCTCTCATGATGAATCACATCAATCTAATAATGTTCTAGCTGAGATCTCATATAATACATCTCTTATTCATTGAAATCTTCAAGATAAAATTTCTCGGCAAGCTTGTAAATAACATTAGCTTTAAATCTCAAATTTAATTCTTCCACCTAGAAATCTATTGTTGGGTTAAATATATCATAATGATAATGCTGGTAAACTGTCACTGAACTTTGTTGTTGACATGAACGACCTGTAGCCTTTTTATATGAAGCATTAATATGTGGTATGTCAATATCATATTTTGTGCAAACAGATTGCACATTTACAAGGAGAAGATTAAATCCGGCATCTCTCAAAGTTTGAAGCAATGCTTTAGTAGTTGATACAAGATCCATTGCATTTAAGATGTCAAGAGATTTTTGCTGCAAAGCTCAACAAAGTAAATCAGTAATCCCCATTATTTTATACATTAAATATAAAATGAATAAATATTCAAAAGATTTCATCACAATCAAACAACCACCAGCTTCTCCACGTATAGAATTAGAAGATCCTTCTTGAACCATATTTTCAAGCACAGTAATAGTTGCACCATACATATCTATTAAGCTGCAAATAGAATCAAAATGAGAGCTCCAGCGAGTAGTTCCACTTCGATTTAAATTATTGATTTGATTAGCTCCTCTACCAGTCTCACGTTCTCCAGAGCTACCATATGTGCAATTTCTATAGCCTCAGCATAATGTAAAGTATGACGTTTAGGAGAAGCACAAATAAGGTTGATAATAGTTGTCAATTTTAAGAAAAATAACCAAATAAAAATCTCATTTCCAGCTACTGCAACTAATGCTAGTTGTAGTAGGTGAGCAAAGCAATGTACATAATATGCATAAGGACAATCTCTGAGAAAAAGAGCTTGTAGTCCATTCCATGCGCCACACATATTACTAGCACCATCATAGCCTTAACCTCGCATATTGAAAATATGCAAGTTATATTAAGCGAGCACATCATAAATTTCTTTTTTAAGTGTTGAAGAAGTAGTATCTGAAACATGCACAATATAAAAAAAATGCTCTCGTACAAAACTCTGAATGTCAACAACTCTTAAAACAATAGCCATTTATTCTTTATTTGATGCATCTTTGGCTTCGTCAACCAAAATAAACTTTGCATCTCTAACTTCTTCGCAAATCTTTTTCCTCACTTTGTTCCGAGAATATGCAAAATCTCTTTTTGAATAGTTGGTGAGGTATACTTTGCATTTTTCAGAGCTTTTTCTAAGACAACATCATCAATGTCAACATTTAGTCCCCCCATAAGTCTTATCATCTCTAAAAAATTGCCTCGATTATTAGAAGCCGAAGATTCATCATGACCTCTAAATGCACATGCTTGTAAGCTAAGCTATTGAACACTTTCAATTGTTGTTGTAAGTCTCAACCGATTTTTCTGAACTTCTTCAACAGTTTGTGCATTCAACACTTTATCAATATGTCTACTTACTTTCATTAAATCTTCAGCAGATTTCACAGCATTATTATATGGTGAAGTGGGACTTCCCATATGCATCAAAAGTGCACATCTAACCCCATCATTAACCCTCTTCCAACTTCTAAAGCCTTCGGTGGTGAATGTAAGATGACGAGGCACTTTGTTTTCAAAGATAAAGCATGGAAAACAAAACATTGCATCATTTGATAGAGAGTACTTTAGCCAAGGAAATTGATCAAACCAAGTGTATTAAAATCGACGATATTGTCTCCCTAATTCAGTCATTGGATACTCTGCTAACTTAGGTTGATATGGACCCATTTTGATATAAGCTTTCTAATTTTATCTTGTTGATTAAAAGGATGTTTCCACACTAGAATTCGTAACCCAGGATCTCGTGCAAGATGAAAAGATACTAATGCCATAATAAAATATTCATGAAATGCAGAATATACAAGGATAAACTAGTGATGCAGACTACTGGGAGATTTGGAGAACTTAACTTTGAAATAACCAGTAAATTATTAGTACTAGTGTGTTAGCATCCGTCCATTTCTAAGGTACAGTCTACTGTTCACTCCAATAACAATCTACTGTAATGAATGTGAAACATTGAATTCAAAATGAAAAGTCAGGGTTAGTAAATTTTTACCTGATGATTTTACACTCTTGCGACTCTCTGTATAGATTCTTTTTCAAAATCCAAGCTAAAATTATATATTATTGAAAAGAAAACGCTAAAACCTCAAGTTACTTAGAAGACATGTGAACCAATTAATTATTTATATCTAGATAGGTTTGCTATAAAATATAACTAATTAATTAGTGTTACAAGGGAAATTAAGTGTGCGGCTAATGGCTGCTAATTAATTAGTGTTGCAAGGAAAATTAAATGTGCAGTTAATGGCTGCTAATTAATTAGTGTTGCAAGGGAAAGTGGGTAGTGTTTAGGTTTGTAGTGTAAAAGATAAAAGAAAAGTGGATTATTAAATTTTTTTTGTTACATTGCATGGGAAAATGGGCAGTGTTTAGGTTTGTTATGTAAAAAATAAAAGAAAAGTGGATTATTAAATTTTTTTTGTTACATTGCAAGGGAAAGTGGGCAGTGTTTAGGTTTGTTATGTAAAAAATAAAAAAAAAAGTGGATTATTAATTTTTTTTTTACCTGGGCTACAGCCCTCCTTAGCATTGTAAAAGGTTCCGCCTCTGTGTGTACTTAGGGGCAAATACATCTTTAGTTGTTTTTATTGGCAAGCTTTAGCTTGTTGCGAACAGATACAAGACAATACACGCGCGCGCGCGCGCACATATACACACACTTATTTGACCTGCCCTCCATTGTGAGTAAGTAGTTTTTTTCTCTTATAAAAAAATTATACAGGCAAACTTTTTCGATGCATTTTTGTAAATAAAAAAATTAAGTGTAAATTGAAAAGTTTTTACGTACATGTAATCAAATAAATTAAGAACTATGTGTGTTAATAAATAAAAAAATAATAATAATAATAATAACTAAAAATAAAACTGGAAAAATAAAAAAAAACATATATAGATCAAGATATTTAATCTTGCAAGAAAACATATTTACCCGGTTGTGTTTATTAAATTTATTTATTAAAATTAAATTTTTATTCAATCAAATGATATTAAAAATAAACACATTTTAAACTAATTAAATAAATAAAAGTGAAAAACAATTTATGAAAAACTGCACATCGAACTTTCATCATAATGAAGAATCTGGCTTATCTTATTCTCTTTATCTTAACTGTATGTAAATGAAAATAAATATTTTTTATTTTCAAAAATAAAATTCTTGTATACAAAAGATTAAAAAAATATAGATGAATCAAAATAATCTTTTCAAAAATTAAATATGCACAACACTATTAAAAAACAATTTCTATTCAAAAAAATATTAAATAAACAAAAAAATCATAAATGATGGATGTTAATTGAATATAAATTTAAAAATTATTTAAGAAAAGATATATAAAAAAATTAATAAAAAAAATAAATAATAGTTTGGTTACTGTGACTCAACTTGTCAAACATATAACTCAGATCATAACTCAACTAGATTCAATATTTCTTTCTCTTAAATTTATATTCAACCTAAAAAAAAGGAAGAGGGCCAAAAAAATATTTAGCTAGTAACACGTCACTCGCCAAGACAAACGACATGTCATCTACAAGCTTAGAATTTGGCCACCACAGTGGTGACTGGAAAATCAGATAACTAATCTTTTGCCAAAAAAAACCCAATTTTCAAGCTATTTTAACACAAAAACACCTCATCAATATTCTTATAATACCCACAAATAATTCCATCAACTCTAAAAAGTCCAAAAATAGTCCAAAAACCTTAAATCAAACTGATTTAGTTTGACTTTCTTGACTTAGATTCGATTTTTCATACAACATCAAGACTCTAAACAATCACCTTGAAGCCCTTTTCATCTCATGAAATCCTTGGACACCAAAAAAATCTATTTTGGTGGTCGGAAATAGAGTGAGCGATGAATTTCTCTCTCATCAATGGAATTCAGCAACCCCTCTTTCTCTATCCCCTCTCTAATAAGTGTTTGAAAAATAACACAAAAAACTAAACTTATGTATCAAAATTGATTTTTTTTAAATTTAAAAAGATCTATATTGTATAAATTGTGTTATTTTTAAAGATCGAAGACTTAGGTATATTTTTCATAGGCATGCCATCTATGTTTGGTTATTTTTTTCATTTCAATTTCTCTTCTTTTAATTTCACTTTTAACTAAGAATTAAAATATAATTAGTTTTAAATTAGAATTAAATTATACAAAATAAAACTTCAATGACCAAAATAATTTATTGAAAATACAAAGTATGCCGCCATATTGTTTTTGTGAATATGTCAACAGTACTACCGACTCAACAGTAAACACCCACTAGATTTATACTTTATATATATAACAGCCATTTAATTAGCCTTTTTCTTTTGTCACTTCGATATGATTTTCACGATAGATGATATGACCAATGAAATGAGGCCCAGGTTTAGTGGAATCCACGTATACTCTTTGACTGGTTAATTTTTAGAACTGACCACGAAAAAATTCCAATCATTGCAAACTCACCATATGATTATTACATTTAGCCTTTTTTATCTTTGTAGATACATATTGATGATGTTTATCCTCCAACCATATCCATCCAACTAACGTCGTCACAACACTTGAGGCCCACTAATAATTCCCACGAAAATGATTCGTACTTCATTGGACCAGATTAATTGATCACCTAATTTCTTGGCCAAAAAAGGTTCTTAATTAAATTAAGCTGTGCAAGTCCTTAAATAAAAAAAGTTTGAACCTATTAGTCCCTCGACTATTATTTTTTAATCGATAGTTACTGTTCAATTCCATCTATAGGTTAATAAAGAATTTTTTTTCATTTTAAAATAATTATTTTGACCATTTAAGAAATATTAATCTCAATGAGGTCATGCGATTTCAACGTACATAATTCACTCTCTCAGTCATGGATGAAACCTAAGAATTAAATAAATTAACAGAGGACTTTGATCAAGAAGTTCAAGGAGCTGGCTGAGAATCTTTAAGCTAATTGTTTTCCCTAAATTTCTAGAGGGGCAATAAACTTTTGGTGTTAATAAACATCTGCTGATATTTTCTTAGCAAGGGCTAGATGTGAATTTCTTTTAATTTAATTTCTTATTTTAATTGAGGGGAGAAGAGTCAAACTATCTCACATGCAGATTTACTTATAGAGTGATCTTATTCCTTATTTTGGTATAATTTATTGATGGGAATTGATATTTGGGTCTAAGCAGAGAGGAAGCGGGGATATTGGATCAGAAACCTCCACTCTACAAGGTAGAATTTCCTGTCCAATATTGTATTATCCATGGGAGTTAATAATAATTTCATTGAGAAGCGACATTACGTGAGTTTAAGGAAGAGTTAATTTGACAAATCATGGCTAATTTCATCCCCAAGATCAGATTAAGGTTACTAAGACTAGAGGAAGATGTGGAGGTGAAATGTTTTATCATGATAGGTTGTTGAGCACTTGGGAGCAAGGTCCCCCAAAGACATCATGGAAGAGAAAATTGAGTGTCAAGTTTGGTAAGCTTGGTAATATATATCCCACAAACAGTAAGTTTGAGACTAATTAAATCCTTACAAGTTAAAAAGATACTAATAAATTAATTTGTTCATTAATTACGGCCAAAAGAAGCAGAATATTGGTAGAGAGGAGAAGTCGTCCAGCACCCGAATGAACTTGCATACTATTCCTTTACGAAGCATGTATACAGATTTGTTCGTGGATAATGAAAGGGGCGCCTGTCTCGTGAAGTTACATTTGTGGAATCTAATATAGAAGTAGTACATCATCCAAGTTTGACGTTATCTTACCTAATCAAACTTCATGAAAAAATTGAAGTAAAAATAGACAAGACTCAGCACTTGATGGATCAATATCCATTGCAATCTTTAAGAAGGATCTTTGGGTTTAGATTAAGGTGTGTTTCCTATTAATGAGTTCACTTGACCTACATTCTCTGCTTTCTGTACCATATTCTAATTTCTCAATCTCAAATCTCCAAGTCGAACTTGCATGGTTTTGAAGAGCTTAACATTGTCCACCGGATCTCCCCGCGCGGCCCCTTGTGTTGATCAACCGTAGGGCTAGGCTTATGCTTAGGGTATTTAGGGTTCAAAAAGTAGTTCCAGATCATTCTATTCCCAACTACGAACATATAATTATAATTGATCATACCCATCTTCCACCTTAAACTAGTATTATGCAATGATTTTAAAGAATTGATAACTTTAGTGCTTGATAAACATGAAGAAACACAAATAGCAAAAGTAGGTGTGAGTAATGTGAAATCCAGCCAATTGAGCTAAATGGGATGTCCCTCAACAGGACATTACAATAATACACACATGGAGCTGTCCACACCATTGAAAAACAAAAAACGAAAAATGGAGGAAATACTTAAAACATTAAAGTTTAGGTATATGGTATGGTTACACAAACATTAATGTTCCAACCCAACACAGCTACATCGTTACCTTGCAACTTATTGCTGTGTCGATTGTGACGGTTTCAATTTGCCAAAAAGCTGAAAGAAAATACAACCTCAACTGCCTTCCTGGTGCTTCTTCCCGTGACCCCCTGATTACTTCAATTATATATCCCTTCTTCAACATATATACAAGACCATCTTGTCGACCTTATGACACTTTTTAACTCTCACAAATAATTTATTTTGGATTTCCATGGAGCTTAACTCTAGCATCTCCACGGTCTTTCTTCTGTTCCTCCTCCTTGTCACGCCTCACATTTCTAGAGGTTTGTAATTATTATATATTATGTATCTTCTCAAATATATCGTTGGAGTTTTTTAATGTGTAGCCGCAAAACTTGGGTTCCTTTTATATATATTATCAAGGATGGGTTAGCTAATTTGGTGATGTTTTTTTTTCCGTAGGAGGATCTGAAGTGGCAGATTCAGAGGTTTATGAGATTGATTATAGAGGACCAGAGACTCACTCGTCAGTTATGCCTCCTCCTGGCCATTTTCATGGCAGGCCTTGGATTCATCAAGATACTGTCAAGACATCTCATAAACCCCAAGGTTTCAGAGGTGGTAATAACGGAGAACAAGTAAGATCAAGTACAAATTAATCATTTAAGTTATCAAGTAAGATTGCCAAGTGAAAAGTAACATGCATGGTAGACCTCGTTCATAGGGAAATAATATCGAGGATGTTACAAGGGTTACATATATGATATATGGAACTTGCCCCTTTCTGCAAATTGATGACAGGTTTTTAATTAAGATTCCAGCTGGTGTGTGCATGACTAGCTGTTGTGTTTCGACTAACCGTTTTGTCTTGTCTTTGCTTGTGTTTCGCAGGCTAAAAAAATTCATGGATGAGAGAGAGCTATGTGGAGGAAGTATTAGTTTTGTTTCAAGTTATTACACTTTAGTTCCTTCGATCTCTTAGGTACGGATAGAACATTTGCATGTTGAGAAATGAAATCTTTTGTCATTTTTCAACTTTCTGCAATGGCTGTAAATGTTGTTTGTGTGATCTAAGCTGCTGAGTTCGTGTAACTGTTGCGTATCTTCAAGTTTTATGAAGGATTGTTCCGTCGAGATCTAGATGTTTCCTCTAGTTATGCTGTCAGATATTTTTAGGCCACACATGGATTTAAATCGACGCCTTCTAAAATGTTCATTTTTGGTGGTAAAAACCTGTTGATGTGGGTTTCGTGGCTTAAGAATATATTTCAATGTTTTAATTTTTTGTTATATACAACTCTCAATGGTCCTTACATGAAAAATAGTAATCTTTCATTATATTATTGCAACTCGAATATTGATTCATTGAAGTAAGGTACAAGCATGCAGGAGACTCATTTCACTTATTTTAAGAATATATTTCTTAAAATGTGATACTTTATTGCATATAGCACTCTTTTTTATCTGACATATTGTTGATCTAATCTAATCTGGAATGCTATTTCTCAAGCTGCTAGAGCTACAAGATTTTATTCTGCAACAATTGATCATATGAAAATGGTTAGTTTAATCGCACTATTGTCAAAACGATCTCGAAGGTCTCACTCTCCTGCAAGAATAACCATAGCTAATCTCCTAGCTTTCTGCATTACTGCATACGAACCATAAAAATCCTAACAACATGCACCTGTCATTGATTGGGAACTTGAGTTTCGAACTCAAGCAAGCCTCAGAATCCACACCAGTTGCTTGAAGTAATTATCTTTGAAGTTTGATGGTGCAGGCTTTGCTTGCTTTTCAGAAATTAGGAGTTGGTGTGTACTCTGCTGTCTCTATTTTTCTTTGTCAGTTCATAGGGAGACCCCTTGGCCCATGGGAGTTGACAGTCTACAAATCCTTCACCGCAAACTTACCTTTTCTGAATTTGAATTTATTACTTTCAAAGGAAATGTTAACTTTTAATCATCAGAGACTTACCCGCATTAGTTTTAGCCATTGACCAGCAATAGTTTTTGGTCATATTGTGGAGCACGAAGAAACATGTCCTCCTATTTCTCCATCCTGAACAAAAAACAGAAGTCTATGCGTTGAACAGTAACTTTTCTGGTACATAGAAACTATGACTTAATTATTATACATCAAATACTTGATCTTATATAATTAATCTGTGCGCGTGTTCCTGGTAAGTGTAAATAAAATTTATATAGGAATAGTTTGTGCAAATTATACTTAAAAGACGATTGACTTGCCAGTTAAAAAAGTAGTGCTGACCTTGATTCTTCATTTTGAATCAATTACGGGTATCCATTTTTCGTTTTTTAAACTGGGACTAAGCAGCCTTCAAAATCAAATAGAATGTGGAAATACGAAGCCTCGAATCTTTGAAATGTTATTTATTCCATCACCACGTATATAAAAAAGCAGGTGTTTAAGTAAGAATAATCATAAGAATGAAAAAATTTAAAGAAAACTTAAGTTATAAAGGAAATTTTAAAATATGATTTATATTATTTTTAAATAAAAAAAATTCTAAAAAAATAATAAAAATAAAAAAAAGGTAAATTATATTGAAATTACAAGTATAGGGTAGACCATCATTTATCCTATTAAAATATATAATTCTAATCTTATACAAATATTATTATAGGATAAAAAAAACTATATTGAAGACTTTCCTTTTAAATAAAATTAAGTTTTATAACTCTTAACGCACATTCAAACTCTTTATAGTCGATCACATTTCCTTGATCGATTAGGACTTTATCAAGTCAACTATTTATTCAAACTTTTCTTGGTTGATCATTTTTTTTTTATTTACTCATTGGAAATGTATCAACAAAAAAGAGGTATTTGTTCAAAAACCATACCTTTGCAATCTAGATGGAAACAAAAACTAGATGAAGAATCTTAGGGATTATCTTTCAAAAGGAGTTTTCCTAGGATTTTCTATTTTTCATAATCCTAAGATTCTTCATCTAGCTTTTTGAATTAGTATAAGATATTTAATGTTAAATAAAGAACTTAAAGTTGTTTTTTTATTTTCTAAACAAACTTGTATTTTTTTTTATATTATTGTACTTAAATAATCAACTTGAATTAATGAGGATAAACAAAAAATCAAGTTGAAATATAAAATAATAGCTAACCACAAGACCCAAAGAATAGCTCCATTTATATGCTAATAAGTGATATAGTACATGGAATCTCGCCTCATGAACATCCTTTAACTCTATTATCATCATTGATTGATAATTTAAAAAGTTCAAATTACACTTCGAAACCTTTCTGAGTGATTGTATTTTGAACTCTATCATAACCTTATTTTTTTCCTCATATAAAAAAACAGAAAATGTCTTTTGAAAAAACCCATTTTCAAACAAAAAGATTTTAAAAAAATGGTTTTCAAAAAAATAATTTTGAAGAAAAAAGGTTTCAAAAATAAAATACAATTTGGGTTACAGTCGGGCAAAAATTTAAATTACAACTAGTCAAAAAATAATGTAGGAATGCAATTAAGGGTTTAATTAAAGAGAAATTAGGGGGAAAGGGTTGAAATTGGTCACAATAGAAGTAATTGGAAGACCAAGGATCAAAATGGAAAATATGACAAAGTTTGGAAGTCCACTTCATTCAAATAAGAGCCTAATTAAAGAGAAAAATTTGAATTCAAGGCAAAATTAAGGAAAATTGCACAAATTGGATGGTTAATGACCAAAATAAAAAAGCAGCCAAAGTTGAGGATGAAAATTATAGAATATTAGGGATTAAATTGTAAGAACTTCAAAGTTAAAAGAGCAATTGGAAGCCTAAGTGAGAATTCTTGAAATCAAGGACTATAACTAAAAGAACACAAAAATTCAAGGACCTAAATGAAATTAATCAAATGATGTTGTTCCATTTAAAATCAAGAAACTAAAGGGCTGAATGATGTGTTGTATAGTTTATCTTTCAAAACCATGTTTCTGTAAATAGGATGTCAGCCTGCTTGAGGAAGAAACTTTAGCTCTCTATTTCTCCTTTGTTTTGCCTCTCATCAAGATTAAAAAAAAGAAAACACATTCCTCGTACCATTCTAGATTAAGGTAGCATCCTCAATCTTATTTTTTGATAGTTTTTTGCATGTCTATCAAGCTAGCTAAAAAACCCTTTAATAACCAGTTTTACCGGCAGACCTTAGCTTCTCGTGGATCAATGCCGGTTTGAAACTAAATGCTAAGATTAAAACGCTTAGAAACATGTTAATGATACAAGAACGACCTAGATTATTGATTAATGATGATGTACAACATGCAAAGACAAAAATAAACTTAAAAGAAAACTTAAATCTGGTATTCAAGACAATGTTCTTCGGATGAATATGAAGAACACGAACTCAAGCTGCCTAGAAAATAAGGATTACTGTCATATCAAGAAATTAACTTTCTAGGTCTCTATACTTTCATTTTTTGGTCTATATAAATTAACTACATTGTTCATAAAAAACATGTTTGAATCAAAAACAATACAAATAACATCAAATCATTCAAAACATGCTTAAGATTTCAACTTCCAAAATTGCAACTCCATTGATAACCAATAAAATATCAAACTTCAATTCAAAACTGACTCTTTAGCACAAAAACCAAATCCAAGAACCCAGGACATGAACTAACAACCCAAAAATATACATCAAATAGCTACTACCATATTTGGTAGATTCCAAAAAACACTCATTTCAGCAAGAACAACATTCAAACACCATTCTAAACATCTAACAAATATTAATAACTAACTTAAAAAAAAAAACAATAAGCAAAGAAAATAATATTTTCATTCATCAATCCATGTAAATGCTAAAACACAAAATGATGCTAAAAAAATTTAAAAAATTGTCATTAAAAATTGAAAAAAAAAAAAGAATGGATAGACCACATAGACTCCACCCTTGAGTTTTCACAAGAGTATATCTTCTCCAAGCTTGGTGGCTATAGGCTATTATTTCCCTTTTCTTTTCCTTATTCCTTTCCCTTTTCCCTTTTCCCTTTTTTATTTCTAAAGCTTGCTTGACTTTCTGTGTTAGGCTTTTAAACCTTCACAATAGGATCTTTCCAGAGGGTATTTAATTACTCATATTTTTCTCTATATTTTTTATTCCTTTTTTTTTCTTTGATTTCTAGGGATATTTCTAGGGTTTTTTCTAGGTTTTTTTATGGATTCTCTCAAATATTGATCAAAACTCAGCCCTTTGATCAAAATGAGAGAGTTCTGGACAAAAGCTATCAACTAGAAGCTCTTGTTCTAGGCTGGTTTTGCAATGATGGTTTTGTTTTTAGGGGTATTTAGTGGTTTGCTAAACTTGAAGGGCAAAAAGCTATTTCTTGCCTTTTGATCTTGAGAGGGAGGTTTTAAAGTCATTGATAAAAACTTTTTGAGAAGCTTGTACACAGGAAAAAAAAAAGTGTTTTTTATATAAAAAAAATAGGTGTCACAATCTAGGCCAACTTAGTT
Source organism: Populus nigra (assembly GCF_951802175.1). Classification (NCBI taxonomy): domain Eukaryota; kingdom Viridiplantae; phylum Streptophyta; class Magnoliopsida; order Malpighiales; family Salicaceae; genus Populus; species Populus nigra. The sequence goes on along the minus strand of NC_084868.1, from coordinate 7,406,956 downwards.
GAGCACTTTTGAGGTTTCGCTAGAGCAACTCCGATGTAAATATTATTTGAAACCACCTAAGATTTGTAGATGATGTGTATACCTTTTATTTGGATCCAATCTTAATTAATTTAGAGGTCTGTAGCTTCACATTCATTTATCCAAACATGTCAACTCGATCAGCCCAAAATCTGAAATTGTAGTGATGGCTTATCAGGGACAAGATGTTTAAGACTTTAATGAACAAATTAGGATGTAAACGTCCACTTTCATGAAATGGGGTTGTAGAGGGGTTATTCTTCTTTCATTTACAAAAAAAAACCATCATACCATTTAGAGGTCTAAAACTCCACAACGAGTTCTTGGAAGGTGTTAACCCGATCATCCAAAACTATCAAGGAAAAAGATGAACAGTGGGTGAACGACGCATCATCTAGGTTAAATCCCTTGAAATTAGAGTTTTTAATTTGGGGTCTGATAGATTTCATTTTAACCCTTATTCTTCCAATTGCTTTTAATTGCACATGTAATTCCCTCCCAAACTCTTAATTTCATGCAATTTCACTTCTGCAAAACTCAATCATCAACCCCGGAGTTTAGCATCATTTTTAACTTGGTATTTAGTTTTTGATTTGAGCATTTGGACCCTTAATTAACCATTAAACTTTCGATTTTCTTTAATTTCCACCCTGATTTAATTAATTTCAGCCCTTGAAGTCTTGTGCCTTTTACAATTTGGTCCTTAGTTTTGAATTTCTTCAATCAAACTCCTAAATGGCTATCAAACTTTAATTTTTTTCACAATTAAACCCCTTATTTAACCAATTAAACTTTTCAAAGTTCAATTTCAGTCCTTGAACTACAATTTCTTCCAATTAATACCCAAATTGACTCCAAAAAAATAATTTTTCTTATAATTAAATCCTCAATAAAATTAATTAAGCCTTTCAAAATACTCATTAAGTCCTTACTAATCTAAATTTATATTTCTTTACCCCAAATACAAATATTTTCACCGAAGGGGTCTTTTTTCAATCAGAATTGGGTCGCTAATTTTGTCAATCTTGTACATTCTAGTCCTTTAACTTTTTCACTTGTCATTTTGGTCCTTCATCACCAACTTAGGCAATCTTTTGGGCTTTCTTCATGTGTATCCTCTTGTATTTTTTAATTTTTTTTTCTTTTATCTTTTTTTTCTTGATTTTTTATGGGATCAAAAATGAATAACAACATATGCCTTATACAATGCTTACAAAGTAAATCTCATCAAGGTTTTGCATAGTAAGCTTATAAAGAAAAAGTGTTTGTCTAACTTATTGGATGATCTATTCATCCATAGAATTTGCTTTTAAAATTCAAAAACTAGTCTATTTTCATGGATGACCTACCCTTTTTAAATTTTAAAAAAAAAGCTTCAACAAGCGTTTATTCTTTTCTAAAATTGATCTTCTTCCACAGGTCACCTACTCTTTTTAAATTTCAAAAAGAATTTTAATAAGCGTCCATACTTCCCTGAAATTAGTATATTTTTATAGGTGACCTATTCATTTTGAAATTAAAAAACTAGTCTATTTTCACGGGTGACTTACCCTTTTCAAATTTCAAAAAGCACTTCATCAAGTATTCATACTTCCCTAAAATTAGTCTATTTTCATGGGCAACCTTCCTATATTAAAATTCAAAAACTGATATATTTTTCTTGCAATTAAGTTAATAAAATTAATTAAGCATTTCAAAATCCTCATTGAGTTCTTACTCATCTAAATTTGTATTTCTTTATCCTAAATACAAATATTTTCACCGAATAGATCTTTTGTCAATCAAAATTGGATCACTAATTTTGCTAATTTTATATATTCTAATCATTTAATTTTTTCACTTATCATTTTGATCTTTCATTACTAACTTGGACAATTTTCTGGCATTTTTTATGTGTATTCTTTTATATTTTTGAAATATTTTTGAATTTTTTTTCTATTATTTGTTTTCTTGAATTTTCAAAGGGTAAAAAATAGATAACAACAATTGTGACTCTTCATCTGCTTCATCTTCCCCTACTCCAAGCTCTGCATCAGTAATTTCTTCCTTCGTTCCAGCCCGATAATCTCAGCTCCAGCAGCATCTCAGGCCGACTGCTGATCCTCCTCAGCATCAGCAGCCTCAGCTTATCTACACGGCAGCTCCTCCTCTGCACCAGCGACAGTCCAACAGTGCATCACTGTGTGCCTCCGGCAGCAGTCCAGCACCTGTAGAGTCCTCAGCCTCCGGTCCCAGCACTTCATCTTCTCGTGTTACATCCAAACACAGCACCAGCAGCACCATCTCCACTGTCAAAAACACTGCCCTAAAACCACACCTCTTCACAGCCTTTTTCCACTGTTGCCAGCAGCTCCTCTCTCATTTTTTGACCGAAATCAACCCTTCCTCTAGCGCCAGGGGACTAAAAGAAGTCAGAGAAAAACAACGGTGTCATGAAAAAATAAACACTTCCTATACTCATTTCAAGCCTTAGTCCCTAGTTTTGGAAAACTTATACACACACACGAGTGCACATCACAGCCTCCATTGTTAGCACCCCCCATACACTTCACGCTATATATACTTAACTTCACTTACGAAGTAGACAAAGTAGGGATGAACAAGAAGAGAACGATGGTGAAAAAGGAAGGAGAAATAACAGAGCAAAGACCCACACTGACGTTGCCAAAGGAGAAATCTTGAAAGCTTCATGCCATTATAAGTTATCGTATCCCTCTGAAAGCAGGGCTGAAGGACTAAAATTACAGGTAAGATTCTTTCTCTCACCCATTTATCACTTTGAGCGTTCCTGCTTAATTTTACTAGTTTTTTTTTTTTTTTTTGCCCCTCAAGAATAACAATCATGTGTTTTCTAAAGAGATAGCAGCAGACTTTAGTGTTGATTTTGAGCAGCAAAAAACAGTAAAATTGTGGGCAAATATTTTCTTGTTTGTTTCGTTTTGATTTGTCAATGAGCATTACTTGCATTTGGGTTGTGTTTTTTGGACCAGGCTTTATTGCCTTCTGAGTAATAAATTTTAGTCTGGCGTTTTCCTTGAGCCCATTCATGCCTTTTGGGCTGTGTATTGAGGATCACAGGCCCGATCTGAAAGCCCTGGCTGGAACTGTACCTTTACTAAGTTACGGTAGTGTTTGGGTAATACTTAAATTGGTTTAATATAAGCCTTGAAACATTCAACCTAGTCATTACCCTAAATTTTGAATTTTTGTCCATTACCTTTTAGTTAAATTACAAGGTATTGTTTTTTACTTCTAGGCTATATTTATTTCCTGGAATTCACTTTCCGAGAAATTACTTTTCAAATTTTTTTATGTTTGTTTGCCATTAGAAAAGTTGATCAACGGAAAACACTAAAATTTAGCTTGGTTTCCAAGAAAGTATTTTCCTAAACAATTTGGACGAAAAACACTTTTCGGAAGTTATGAAAAATTTAGAAATGTCATATTATTTTCTGATTATATCAAATTTGGTTCTCAAACTTTTGATTGATATATATATTTTGTTTTGAATATTTATTTTTCAATTTCATCTCTAAAAATTTAATTTTTATATTAACTTTGGTCTTTATTTTTATAATTTTTATTTGCTTTTCCCTTATCATTTTTTTTTATTATTTTTTATGTATCAAATTTGGTCCTCATTCTTTTGATTGTTACTTATTTTATTTGAAATAATTTATGAAATGTTAATTATTATTATTTTAATTTCTTCATCTTTCATCTTTTTTATTTTTTAGATTTGATATCTATTATTTTGATTATTATTTATTTTATTTGAGATAATTTATGAAATTATTTTTTTTCAATTTCATTCTCATTCAACCTTTTAATTTGTAAGATTTGTTCCTCATTATTTTAATAAACTTGAGAAAAATAAAACATTAATAAGTTATTTTCCAGCTTATTTTCCATGACATAACCAAACACTGGAAAGTGTTTTTCAACTTATTTTTCATTACACTACCAAACATCGAAAAATAATTCACTTTTCTGAAATTTACTTTCCCAGAATTCACTTTTCAAAAGAAAACTACTTTCCAGCAAACAAACGGAGCCCTAATGTTGGTTTAGAAAATTACATTTTAGTTAAATTACATCCAATGTTGATTTAGAAAATCTAAAACTTGATTGTTGGTCGACCATTAGTTTTGACCGATTAATTTCAATGATCTATGTATTGTTCTTTACAATATCTTAACCATCATTGTTTAGATAAGGTAATAAGTTAGCAATGGCTTCAATGGAGTTTGGTATAGTGAATACCATGTTTGTGGATGTAATTTCCTCATGGTTTCTTACTTCTATATTACAAGGTATTTTTAATCCATCATCTTCTATAGCACTCTATTCATTAAATTGTTATATTAATACTAAGAACTCTAACTACTTTCCTTTTTCTTACTATGTATTGTCATTTTAGAAGTGTTTTTATACCTTCATCCATTATACAATTATCTAAGAAGCTATCAACATCGATATTTGTCATTCTCTTTTATTTAATTTCTTGAGCATTTAGTTTCTTGTTCAAATTCTAGCCAAGATGTCATTCATTCTGTTTCGGATAAAAGTTTCTTATAATGCTTATTCTTATCCTTTTTGTTGTCTGTCTCACCACAATCATATTCCTTCCTGAAACCCCACCTATCGCTATTATAGGAAGGAAAAAAAAAGCAAATACTTCAATATCTTCAACGTTGTTGCTGTTATTGCGGTTGTTTATTTATTGGTATATCATTTTTTTCATAGTCGTATCCATGTTCTTTATTTAGCGTTTATGGTTATATTGATGGTTTTTTTAGCTTCTCCATTAGTAGTTCCAGTTCATGATTTTATTCAAATCTAGACTTTAAACCGGTTTAAGAACCAAACGAATGTTGAAAGCAAGTTCAAGAACCTTTATTGAGAGAAAAGATAGCCCAAAAGAAGATTTAAGGAAAAGCCCGTTAAAAAGTCAGATTCGGTAGCGGTGAAGCAACCGCAAGCTGTAGAGGAGGAGAAAGCAATAGTGGAGGTAAATAGAAGGCTGGTGATCGGAGAGGATCATATAGTTTTTAGGGCAATGTGGACTGCTGATTTTTTATTCTGTATATGTCACAGGTTTTGTTGCTATAAACGATATAGAACACATTGATTTGGCTTGTTAATTTCTCTTTTGATTTCCATGACAAGTATTTGGGGGATTGTTTCTAGTTCAATGCTTGAGTGCTACATCAAGTAAGTCTCTTGGTCCCTGCTTGATTCTTTGTTAGTTTTTTTTAAGTTTAATTAATTAGGATTTGTTCTTCAATTATCTTCATTAGTTGACTTTTATAATTTGTCTCATGTCCTTATTTTTTGGATCTCTGGGTTACCTTTTTTCTTAAGCATTAAGGACCATGCTGGTGCCCACAGTTTCTAAACCCTGTTGTTTTCCATTTCCTTTTTTATTTCTTTTTCCATGTATTTTCCAAGCGATGAGATATCTTCACTTCTTGGAATTGGTTATGTCTAGTAAAATACGATTTGCTTATTTCTTTTGTTGGAGAGTTTTTATTAATAGATTTAAAATTAGTCTCCATTTTGAATCATGATATAAACTAAACTCAAGATTAGTCATTAATTTTAAAACCTGTAAAATTAATCAAGATATATGCAAGCAAGTTTAAACATTCACATTAATAAAAAAAAAAAAAAAGTTTTAGACTGGTCAATTCTTATCTCACATGCCTACTAGTTAGACCAACCCCACTTGCTTGAATTTCATATTGTTTTAATTTTTAAAATTATGTATAGATGGTTGATATTGTTTCTGTATAGTATAATTTAAAGTTAATTTATCTTTTTATTTGAATTATAATAATATATATTGAATTAATATATGTGTGTGTACGGTGACAGATCCTAGAATAAAGCATTAAAATGCTCTGAAATCAAAATTTATCATTTTAATAAATAAATAAAAAACATAACACCAAGCAAAATGAAATTAACAACTTTACTTTTTGCCAAGATTTTTTTGTTGATGAATGATTTTTTTTCTTTAATAAAAATTAACCTCTAATTTTAAAAAAGTACTAAAAGGTTTGGCTAAATTATTGTAGCCAAACCCACAAAATATTATTTATTAGAATAGTGTTTTGTTTTGTTTCTTTTTATTTTTATTTTTTGTAATTTAATCTTTGAATAACTTTTTTTAATTAAACCTTCAATATTAGGTTATTTTGGGAATTATACTTCTTAATTTTTTTTTATTTGTTTTGTTGGGTTATGTATTAGTCTTGTAGATTTACTTTTCTTTTCTGGATTTCAAACTTCAACATTAGATCTATTGGAAAAGGGGCTACATAATTTTTTTAAAAAAATTTCTTTTCTACAAATCTATCTCGATCTCATAACTCAAGTCGCGAGTTTAATAGGTTGACTTGAGTAGTTTTTTTGCTATTTTTTCAATATCATCATTTAATATTGAGTTGATTAGAAATTGACTTTGATAATTTATTTTTAATTTTTTTTTCTAAGAAGTTATCATGGTTTTATGATCCATATCATAAATTTGATAGATTAATCTTGAACTATCATGTCTTGTCTCAATATTTGAAAAAATATATAATCCAAAATGTTATCACATCAATATTTTAAAAAGATATCATTTAATATGTATTATATTTTAAGTTTATGATTAATTTTTTTATTAGAAAACATATTATCAATATTAAAAAAATTATGCTAACAAAAATAATTTGACCCTGAACCCAAAATTTTAATTTAAAGTATTGTTTGTCTATGAAGAATTAGGAGCAATGCTCTCTAACAAAAAAAATATCCCCAATATCTTCACCTGAAGTTCTTTCCACATGCTTTAACCGTAAAATGGCCACTGGATGTCGGCTTTCATTTAACACAATTTTATTTTATTTTATTTTGTCTCATCAGAGTATATTGTGCCAGGTTTTTTTTTTTTTTTTTTTCAGATTTAGAGCTTGTTTGACAGTGTAGTTGCGGGTACTTTTCAAATAACTTTTCATGTCAAAATACATGTCAATAATGTTTTTTTATTTTTTAAAAATTATTTTTGACATCAGAACATCAAAACGATCTAAAAAATACAAATCATATTATATTTTAATAAAAAAAAATTTAATTTTTTAAAAACATAGATTAAACCGCGTTTTCAAACGTTAGCATAGTAATTGCCATTTCACTTATCATTCATTACGCTAATACCAAGAATTACTCCTTATCCTTGTGGATACATGTTAGAGAATATTTGTTTTTATATTTTAAAATATTTTTATATTTAATATATTAATAAAAAATAAAATATTATTTTAATATATTACAAATAAAAATCATTTTAAAAACAACAAAGGTATGACCTTATATAGTTTCATTGTATTTTCTGATTAAAGGATAAGAAAATAGATTTTCTATAATTAAGAAATCTAGTGGTAGATATTTGTTTATTTTTGTATTTTAAAAATATTTAAAAAAAAATTAAAATTTTATTTTTTATTTGCTTTAAATTAATATTTTTTTAATATTTTTAGATCATTTTAATACACTAATATCAAAATTAAATTTTTTTAATAAGATATTATTTTAATATATTTTTTAAAAAATTCAAATTCCAACAATTTGCTGGCAGACCATCTCCAGTCTTGCTGTTCATATTATTAGGAAAAAGCTAAATGGAGTTGAATCTTAGGGGCTAAGAATAATTTAGTCTGATAAAAACAAAGGGTCATGTCATCGATAATATCGTAAATACTTTAATTGTAAAGACCGCCATTGACACGGCACTTTAGCTGTCGTTTTATAGTAGCATCTCTTTATTTATTTCTGTGCCCTCCTCTTCGTTCGAAACTCGTCTTTGTAATAAATAATTTATTAAATTCAAGTTACACTTTGGGTTATCTTAAATAACATCAAGTTTTAAAATAATATTTATTTCAAGAAATATTTTTCAGAAATCAAATATTTTTTAAAATTTTAAATTCACTCGCCAAATCAATTAGTTGTGATTATTACTTAATTTAATTTAAAATTCAAACTATAATAAATTTTAAATTAATAAATTATTGAATTATTCTATAAATTATAGACTGTATTTAAAAATATAATTGAAATTGTTTGAAAATTTTGTTAATGTTTTCAGATAATTTGATATATTAATGTTTAAAATAATTTTTAAAAATAAAAAAATATTAATTTTATATATTTTTAAATAAAAAAAACTTTTACAAACTTCCTAAACATCATTCAAAAGCCAAATTCAGTGGAGTTAACTAAACATCGATCATGTCGATTACTATTTAATTTAATTTAAAATCCAACCTACACGGTAGCCTCTTGTCAATGAATTATTAAATTAAGAAATAGAGTTGGGTTTATATATATATATATATATATATATATATATATATATATATATATATATCATTTAGGAAGAACTAGAAGTAATTGACTCTCGGACTCGTTTATACAGAACATCATTTCCTTGAAATTTTCATATCCAATTTCCTCTGCCATTTCACTCTTTTCAATTTTCACCTTCTCTGTAGAAATATAATCCAATATAAGGGGCTTTGCTTTTCTTTTCGATTCCGTACTCTCAAAAATGACAGACAACAACAACAACCCAAGCTTCAACAGCTATAATAATGATGGAGAGGAATCAAGCCCGTTGTTGAAGAAGAACCTTGAAGACAACGACAAGAAACCCGCCAAGGTTTCTGCTGATGCAAAGACCGCCACCGCTGAATATGGATGTACCGTCAATGGGCTTCCGTTGATTCATGGGAGCGTGATGGGTGAGCCTATGGGACGGACTCAGTGGGACTCCAGCCTTTTCTGTTGCCTCGGTCGCAACGATGAATTCTGTAGCAGCGATCTTGAAGTCTGTAAGTCTTTAATTTCCGTGCGTTGATAGATTAATTTATCATTTTTTGAAATTATTCGTACATTCTTTCAATTGGGGTCGTTCTTGGTATTAATGATTGATTCGTTTTGTAATTTTTCTTTTCCGAGAATTGCTATCGAGAATAGATGATTGATTATTCTAGATTACAGATTCTTTGAAATTGTTAATGAGATTTTTATAATTGATTAAAGTGCAGCAAAGTAATGGATCATATGTCTTTGTTGCAAGTTGAATATTAATAGCACCAATCTGGATGCTCTCCAGGAATGCAAATGGAGTATAAGCTCTTAGATGAGTAACAAGGGTAGAAAAAGTTAGTTTAAACAGGAAGAGAGACGGAGTCTATGGTTTCCTGAACTCCAGGCTCACCATTAATTCATCACTTCATAATACTCTCATGAAAAACAAATTCTGTTTCAATATATCCACTTCAGAAATGGCTACACGTTGAAATGACTAGGACAGTAAAAAGAACTGAAAATAACTAACCAAATGCTGCGTATAACAAGGGAATAAAAACGCTGCAGGTGGACTTGCTGAAACGGTGTTGGTACAGTAGCTAATGATCGGTCAATTAATTAAAATAGTTGAAACTTTTCCATTATTGTTTCTTCCCCTTAGAATCTAGCTCTGCCACCATTTCCCCTCCTTGAAAATGCCCTTGTCCTCAAGGGAAAATTATGGAAACTTTAGATGAAGATCATCACCAAACTCCCCGGTTGCATTCGAAGGTGAAAGACCCTTCCATAGGATCAGAACATGCTCTGAAGCACCAGTCTCGATGTATTTCTTGGCATTATCCCATACACCACCAGCGTTGGAAGCAGAGATGGCAGTCTGGACACCAAACACAAGGGATCCAGCTAGTAGGGGTGTTAGCATGACAATTGCACCAGATGGGGTCATCTACTTGATAGAAGCATCCATGAAGACCTTAAACACAGGTGGCATAGTCAGGCTTGGCATGATCTTCCATGAGGCCATGAATGGTGTTGAATTGCACTCGACCCTCCTTAACCATCTTCAAAGCTGCACTTCCCACACTTTTAATAACTTGTTTTATGACAGGATTGCAAACTTCTTCTACTTCCTTCAACTTCTCTTCATAATTATCCTTCTCTGCATTTTGGTTATTGTCCAACCATTCAAGTGCTTCCTTCAATGCAGTTTTGATCCTCTCTTTATCATCTGAATCAATCTTATCAACAAGCTTGTCTTTATCATTGATTGCACTTCTCATGTTGTAGATGTTAGTCTTCAACTTGTTCCTAGCATCAATCTTCTCCCAAATTTTATTATCCTTCTTGGCTATTTCTTCAGCCTCCTTCACCATCCTATCAATCTCTTCTTGGCTTAGACCCTCCTTATCGTTGGTGATGGTTCTAGATTGAGACTTCTTTGCTGCTTTGTCCTCGGCTTTCACATGCAGAATACAATTGGCATCAACCTCAAATGTGACCTCAATCTGGGTCATTTTCCTTGGAGCTGGAGGAATGCCAAACAAATCAAATTTCCCAAGCTCACGACAATCCTTTGTTAAGCTTCTTTCACCTTCATCAACCTTTATAGACATTGTGGTTTGCTGGTCTTGGTAGGTGGTGAAGATTTGGGACTTCTTAGTTGGTATAACAGTGTTCCTTGGGATTAGTTTTGTCATCATGCCCCTAACTGTCTCAATACCCAGACTCAGAGGAGTAACATCAAGTAGAAGGCCTTTGGTTTCCTCTCCGCCTTCACCACTAAGAATTCCATCTTGAACAGCAGCACCATATGCTACAACCTCATATGGATTCACACCCTTGTTAGGTTCCTTCCCATCAAAATATTCTTTTAACATTTCTTGCACTTTGGGAATTCTTTTACTTTCACCAACAAGCACAATCTCTTTGATATCAGCCTTCTTTAATCTTGCATTATCCATAGCCTTATTTACTATCTCCAGTGTCTTCTTAAATAAGTCCATGTTCAACTCTTTGAATCTTGATCTTGTTATCGGCTCTAAGAAATCAATGCCATCAATGGGTGATTCAATCTCTACTCGAACTTGGTGTTGGCTACTCAACGCCCTCTTAGCTCTCTTACATTCCCTTCAAAGCTTCCCAAGAGCTGTCTTATCCTTACTTATGTATTTGTTGTGCTTCTTCTTGATCAACTTGATGAAACAGTCCATCAATCTCTGATTGAAGTCCTCTTCTCCCAAGTGGGTGTCTCTGCTAGTAGCAAGAACCTCAAAAACACCACTATCAATAGTCAAGATGCTAACATCAAATGTACCACCACCATTATCCCCTCCTTTCTTGTCCAAGCCATAGGCAATAGTTGCAGCTGTTGGCTCATTGATTATCTGAGGCACATCTAGCCCGGCAATGATGCATGCATCCTTTGTAGTTTGGACATGATCATTGGCTATATCTCTCCATGTCCTTTTTGAGAGACAGCCACATAGAGTAAATAGTCCCAGGATCAATGTCAATCACAGTTCCTAGTTTTGATCCACCCTCTGTTGTCACTGCTAATCCTAGAAAGTAGTATTTTGATATGATGTTGAACTCAACCCTTCTAGGATCAATTTCCAAATCTGTTGGTCCAACAAATCTATTTCAACCAGCCAAAATGTTAACACTAAGAGCAATGACATCTAGCTTCAGAATCTTTGGTGTCCAATAGTTCAGACCACAGCTCGAAAGTTTGCAACCTTAGGAGCTGCAGGTTAAGTCCCAATTATCGTTCCATGAAATAGAATTGTTGCAGTTAGATATTGATTCGATTTGACATATCCTCTAATCTTAATGGCAACAATTTCACCAATCTTAGTAGCAGGCAGAAGATGAGAATCAACAATTAGCTTCTCGCCACTATCTGCTGTGTTTGCCACTATCATCCCAATCCCACCAGCAAGCTTTATTGCCGCTCCTTTCTTCACTCTTGCATAAGCAACAATCAACTCCATCCAAGAAGTCTCATCCCTCTTGGCATTTTATCAAAAACTTTTCTCTCATACTCCAAAAACCCACATTTTATACACATATCAATCATAGAATTCCTAGCATGCAAACCCTCATCAATAGCTTCATCATCTTCCACACTATTTGATCCATGAATTCGCGAGGAATGAAACTGAGGCTTCAGATATTGATGGCACCAATCCGGATAGTATCCAGGTGAATTGGTATTGATTTGGCAGAGAGCCAAATTTGATTTAGTGATGAATGTGTGTGAGAAACAAGCAAGAAGCCAAACAAATGGAGAAGAGGGCATGTTTTCAGGTGCCCTGAAGGAACCCCCAGCCTTCAAATTGATCTTATCTTCAGTTTTATCTGGGTATAGGGTCTCTAGTCACCAAACTAGTAGCGTCAGTAGCAACAGGCGTAAAGTGAAACCCTCTGGTTTGGCATCTGATGATAGACTCAGTTTTGGGACAGATGGATCACTTGGGACTGGAGAAGAAAATACAAATGGTGTAACTTTATCATCAATTTTATTGTTGGGGAGGTGCCATTCAGTTTCTTTGGCAAAGCAACCTTCTCCTTGAAGCTAGATATTTGAGAATTTGGTAGGGCACCTTCATCAGATATTAAAAGCTAACTTCTGGTTTGTTGCATCTTGCTTATCACTTATGGCAAGTAACAGTGGAGATGTAAAGTCGATGCTCTTTTCAGCAATCACAACAGCCTTGTAGGGGTAGTGACCTCATTCCAACTTCTGCAAAATAGATCTGTTTTGATCCATCACCCCATGAAGAAGATCCTTAATCTCCTCAAACACGTCTCAAGACTTAGTATCAGTCATCATGTTCAGGGTCCGAAGATTGACCGCTCTGATATCACTTGTTGCAAGCTGAATATTAATAGCACCAATCTGGATCCTCTCCAGAAGTGCAAATGGAGTATAAGCTCTTAGATGAGTAGCAAGGGTAGAAACAATTAGTTTAAATAGGAAGAGAGAAGGAGTCTGGTTTCCTAAACTCCAGGCTCTCCATTAATCCATCACTTCATAATATTCTCATGAAAAAACAAATTCTGTTACAATGCGTATATACAGCCACAACAATCCTCTAGACTTGAGCTGATAGAATCAGAAATGGCAGCATGTGAAATGACTAGGACAATAAAAGGAACTGAAAAGAACAAACCAAATGCTTTGTATAACAAGGGAATAAAAACACCGCGTGTGGACTTACTGAAATGGTGTGTACACACACCAACATGGTATCTAATGAACGGTCAATTAATTAAAATAGTTGAAACTTTGCCATTAATGTACTTCCCCATTGAATCAAGCTCTCCCAAATTCAACTTGTAACAGTCTTTGGTCAATGATCGTCTAATCTGCAAATTGTATCATGATAATGATAATAACAATTGGCAATTTTTTATTTCTTAATCAATTGGAGATTTACATGATGGTTTCTGTTTTCTATTAGTAAATTTCTGGTATTATGTGTTCTTTATGTGCATGATAGTAAGTGGATATCAAATTCATTGTTGTTTTTTGTTGTACATTGTTGCTTCTCTATGTGATGTTCATACGTGTGCATGGTATGTAGATATTTCAGAAAGTTTGCCCATTTTTCTGGGTAACTTCAATCTAGCGTGGTAGATATTTCAGAAAGTAGATGTAAGCTTGGTTTAGCTCAATAGCTATTTTGGTTGTGTTTCCTTATGTTATACTTAGATGCACCCACTTTGTTCTCATAAAATCCAAAGTAATAGAAAACACCAGATTAGTTTTCCAAGTGGAATTTAAGCAAAAATTTCATTTTCAATTGGCAATTATTTTTGCATAAGAAATTTGATGGTATTTTTATGGGTGGATGATCTTTAAAGAACATGGTATAACATATTTAAAGGAGGAGGGTTGGCCTTTAGCTTATTTGGAAGCCTTTATTTGATTTGGAAGCATTTAGCATGCAATGATTCCAGATTCTGGAATCCATTTACCATAACAGCTTTTAGCTTATTTGGAAGCCTTTATTTGATTTGGAAGCATTTAGCATGCAATGATTCCAGATTCTGGAATCCATTTACCATAACAGTTCCTTCAGCGTGCATGTAATCAATTTGTTCAAGAACCCCACCTATCATTGTGGACAATCCCTTCATTTTCTTTTTTTCAATTGTGCAAGGTCTTCTTGGAAGCATTGCCCCTTGCGTGCTGTATGGAAGCAATGCTGAGAGACTTGGATCTACTCCTGGAACATTTGCATCCCACTGCTTGTCATACTATGGTTTGTACCTGATTGGCAGCTCATTTTTTGGTGGGAATTGCCTTGCACCATGGTTTTCATATCCTAGCCGGACAGCTATCCGCCGGAAGTTTAACCTAGAGGCAAGTTATTTCCCTAAGACTTGCTCCCGTATATCTGCAATTTAAACATGATTTTGAATTCTGATTCTTGGTGTAGCTTTATTATCATCTCTGCTGTAATCATTAGTTATGTGTTTGAAACTTCATTTTCTTTTACAGTTCCACTCCTTTTCAAGGAGCAGGGCCCTTATATGAGTTCCAATCCAGTTAATTTAGACTTGTTCCAAGAAATAGTCTACATTTGCATTGCTATATTGATGCAGTTTTTTTTTTTTTGGCTATGAGTGCACAATTACGTGTTGAAAAAAGCTCTTTTTCCCAATTTATACCCGGTGGTAGGGCTTCAAGACTCTTGAAATTTTCTTTTTTGTAAGGAAATAAGATGGCATCGGGTTTTTTTTTTCCCTGCTTTTGTAAATCAAGGAAATTTAGAAAGATTGCCTTTCAAGCATTAATTTCAGTGGCTGTTAATGTGAAACAGGGTAGCTGTGAGGCACTTAATAGGTCATGTGGTTGCTGTGGAAGCTTTGTGGAAGATGGTCTGCAACGTGAGCAGTGTGAATCAGCATGTGATTTTGCAACTCATTTTTTCTGCCACACATGTGCTCTTTGCCAGGAAGCTCGCGAGATTCGTCGTAGGGTACTCCATCCTGGTTTCAATGCTCAACCAGTCTTGGTTATGATCCCTCCTGGGGAGCAATCCATGGGACGTGGGGCTTGAATGCTTCCTTCCCAGTATTAGAAACTTATATCCTGTTCTTACATATTTGGGTGTGATGTTTAAAGTTTCTGGAAACCATGTGGTTTTGTTGGATCTTCTCCAAGCATAAATAAATATGGACGCTTTTGATGGCCACTTGTAAAAAATAATTATGGAAACCTGTCCTAAATTTAATGTTTATAATTATCCATTGAAGTGTTTTTGGTGGAAGTGTCGAGTGATGTGCTGAAGGCACGTTGCTTTTAAGTTTAAAGGGATGCTTGGGGTATGGATTTTCAGAATATTTTTTTCCCAGTAATGTTTGGTTTATATTTAATAATTCACATTTTATAATATACATATATTCTTTAAACGTGAAATATGAAAATTTAACTTATGACATGGTTTTTTTCTGACTAATTATGTTCATAATTACATTCAATTTATAGTAATTACTATTCTTATGTTCATAAGCACATTCAATTTATAAGATGTACGCGTAGGAATTCCTCTATTTAGAAGAAAAGTCTTTATTTTTTTTCTTTTTGCTATAGATATTTTCGTTTATAAACCTGCGGACTATTTCTCAATATGAATGAAAAAGGAAGCGACGTGGACGGTCGATGTTTACTGGTTCAAGTGATTAGTTTGGTTTGATTTAGGTTGTTTTGTATTTTAATTGATATTTATTTTTTTATTTTTTTTAATTGATTAAATAGAAATTAAGTTTTATAATTTTTTTTTGTTAGTTTTTTATGAGATCAACATGACTAGGGTTACGGGTTTGATAATTTAACTTAGTTTGACTGAGGTAGGTTTTTTATTTTTTTTTAATTTATTTTTTTGTTTATTCTTTATTAGATTAATTAAAAATTTACCTTCATAATTTATTTTAACAAGTTAGGAATTTTTTTGTTTTCTATAGAATTATCGCAATTTCATAACCTGTATTATAAATTTAACAAGTTAACTTGTGATAATCAGATATATAATCGTTTCAATATTAAAAAAAAAATCATTTTAATATGATATTATATAAATATTTATAAAAAAAATCATTCACATCATATTTTTAATTCATTATAAATTTTTTTATTAAAAAATGTATCAAAATTACTTGAATATTTTTTTATATAAAAATAAAATTTATCTAAACTACAACGCAGGGAATAATATAATAAAATTATAACACTGCTCAACCTTTAACCTTTCTCGGCAATAATTAAAAAATGAATTATTATTTTTTTATCCACTAAACATTCTAATTGATTTGAGCGCCCATTGTATGTAATATTTGATGATGGCGCTAAATGAAGCCACGTGTTATGGATTTACATCTCAATTATTTATATTTTTTGTTTTTTAGTTTAACCATACAATTATCTCATTAAATATTCGATATAAACTTTACCGGGGGTTAGATATTGTTTTTTAAATAAAATAATTATGTGTGTATATATATATATATATAGATTTTTAAAGAAAATGATAGATAATCAGAAAAACTCTTTAAAATTTAAATACATAAAAAAATTATCATTTAAAAAAGTTAAAGAAAGAAGGATTATTAATTTAAATATAAAAAAATAAAGAAAAAAACCATATAAAACAGCATTGATTTTAAAAAATAATTAGAAAAAAGAAAGAACCAAAGGCCCGCGCGTGCATATGGGCGTATTAGTCCATAGGTTGGAGGTGCTGTGGCTGGGCTATGCTAGTGTCTGGTGAGTGGGTTGTAGGTGGTGGTGAAGAGGTGAGCAAAGATTGAAGAGGTGGGCGGAGGTTGAAGACAAGGATGATGGGTAATCCAGCCAGAATGAAAGAAATGGGGGTTGGTTTAATTTGGGTTTTTTTATGGGAGGCCAAGGTTGAATATGCTGATTCAGTGCTGGATATGGGTTCCTTTGATAATGGTGACTGCTTGTGGAGGAAGAGAGGGAGGTCGGTGTGTAGGGAGGGAGGCTGGACTGTAGTAATAGTTAGTGTGGGTCACCCATTTTTCTTGTGTAGCTGGTGGCTGGTTTCAAAATAATGCGTCCAAGTTTTTTTCTGGTGTTTTTGAGCTGGTAGATAGGACTATCTTGGTGTTGAGGTGGGTTTGTTTTTTTTATTATCTTTATTATTTTTGTTTTTTAAAAAATAAGGTAATAATAAATATCCTTTCTTTACTAAATTTACAAAGTAAAAACCTGTTAAGTGATTGGCGAAATAAATTTTTTGTTTTTTTGTTAATGGAAACAAAGAAAAAAAAAAAGACTAAACAACTCTAGTTAAGCTAATTCTCATGTTATCTGCTAGAAGAAGCTGTTGCAAGCCTTGAGGAGGCTCATCCCAGATCATCAAAAGCTTTGCCATAAAATCAGCACAAAAATTAGCCTCTCTAAATCTTACAGTCCGGTCATTATTTATTAATTCTTTAATCTCTAAAAAAAGAGCATGTAATTATAAAAACTCAGTTGATTAGCAGATAATAATGTAAGTGCATTCTTCAAGTTTGAGTGATAGATTATCTTGTGATATCCTTGATTCGAAATCAACTTCAGTCTTTTAGCAATAGATTCTTTTAGCAATAGATTGTAACTCTGGAAGAAGGTTGCAAGCAATACCTACAAAGACAGTAAATCAAACAAGAAAATTCCCCGTACTGGACCTAATTAAACTATCAACTCCAATCCTACCAAGGTTACCGAGAGAGCTACCATCCACATTAATCTTTACAAAATCTCAAGGAGACCATTGCCATAAGATCTAGATTGTTTCTTTGGTTACATTCATATCTTCTCCCCAAGCCATATGAGAATCAGCAGTCATTCTCTAAATATTTTTCCTTAATCAAACATTGTCTTCAGAGTAGTTTTTGAAAGCAAAACAGTTTATTTGCCTCTGAATCCACCATATAGCTGAAAGAAACAAATGATCCTGATCTAAATCCACTTGCTGAATAATTTAGTCAACAATATTCCCACCAAGAAAATTAGTTGTTTTAATGAAACCAAGTTCCTGCCAAACCTTCTAAGCTTTTCTGCAGTCCCTGATACAATAAGTTATGTAATATAAACAAACTATTCTAAAACTGATATTCTAAAAACTTTTAATTCAGTTGACCTGAAATTTTGTCGGCTACACAGTATTTTGTGAAGGGGTAAATAATATCGGCTGCACAGTGATCATCCAATGTGTTTTAGTTTTAAGTTAATAATTTTAGCATTTTTTTATCTATTTTTTTTTCTCTGGGATATGAAACAGAAAGAATCAACCAATCAAAAAGAAGCAATTAAGTATCAAAAATTTAATATTGTAAATTATCATTATTAGTACAATTAAAACATGTGGATCAATTTAATTGATCATATAAATAGTAAATCAGGTCAATATATTATTTTAGTAATTTAATAACAAGCTTTGAGTTATAGCTCAGTAATAACATGTAGCTTGACTTTGAGGTTTTGCATTTGAATCCTAGTGTAAGCAAATAATTTCTTTTAGACAATAGATGATATGTCGTTTATGTATTTTTCTTTTATAAAAAAAGAAAATGCAACATGTCATCTGTATCTTATACAAAGAAAAGAAATAAAAGCTTAGGCGCACTGGCCTCCTTCATGCCCATACGTCAAGGTTTTTCCAATAAACTCATGGTTTTTTTTTATTGGCTATTTGAGTCCTACCCATTTTTTTTATTTTTTATTTTATCTTTTGAGTTATTCCTTTTAATTTCATCTTTTGATATGAAATTTTTATTTTTTTTTAGGTTTTTTACCCTTTTTTGTCTTTTATTTTTTATTTCAATTTCATCATTTAATATGAGATTTTACTTAATTTTATCTATTAATATTGGATTGATAGTAAATTAGCTCTTGTGTTTTTTTATCATATAATAAAAGTTTTTTTCCCCTTTCTTAATCTTTTGGTTTTTTCTCTTCCAAATCAATTCTTTAATATGAAGTTTTTTATTCCTTTGGATTTTTTTTACCCCTTTTTTATTTTTATTTTTTTTCAACGTCATTCTTTAATATAAGATTTTTATTTAATTTTATCTTTTAATATTGAGTTGATTTTTTTTCTTTAGACCTATCTAATGAACAATGTTATATTCAACCAATTTTTATACAATTTAATTTAAAATTATGATTAAAAAATAATCAGGTTTGAATTTTTAAAATTTAAACAATTACATCGAATTTCATGATAATATTAAAAAAATTATTTTTTTATTTTCATATATTTTTCTAGCATACCCTAAATGGAAGGGTATTAATTATCTAACCCAAAACCCCAAGAAAATTAATCCTTCTCATAGTACAATGGGACCCACTCTCTTTTTTTCGCTGCTGAATTAGTCAATAAAACACTGGTTTAAATGAAAATAAGTTCATGTATTAGCCAGCTGATTACTTTTAATTAAAGAATTAAAGAGCAAACAACTACTATAGATTAAGTTTAAATTTAAGCTTTCAGATATACTGATATGGTAAGTAAACATACAAGGTTGTTTCTGTCAAGTTGGTTGTGCTTGTTGGTAAGGGAATCCCAGAGCAGGCTTTTTCTCTATAATGATGATAATAATAATAATAATAATAATAATAATAATAATAATAATGTATTTATTCATCTATTTATTCATCAAATATCTGTACCGAAAGCAAGGAAGGTGGAGAGTATCTAGAAATGCTCTCCATTATTTAAAAATTTCCCCTCAAAAACCCATAAAAAAATCACTAAAAAAACAAAAACAAATATTGAAGATTTGATAGCGCAACAATGGATTCTTAATAAATAATTGCGAATTTAGCATAAAATATTCACATCTTATTTCACAAATAGACCGTAACGCGTTATTTAACTGCGCAATGCTGTGGGGGTGTTTTCAAATTTTATTTTTATTTGGTTTTTATTATACTCAAAATGGATATTTGTGTGAAAAATTATGATTTATTTTTCAAAAAAATATTTTTTATTAAACAAATTATTCATGCATTGTTTTATCAAAATATGTTTTTATTAGTAGCATGTTTTTTAAAATTAAAAGTATTGTGAATTTAAATATTTAAAAAAAATTGAATAATTTAAAATATGCATAAAAAAATGTATCTCTTTAATTGAAACTACATTTCCTTATTATGCACTCCTTTTTATTTAACTAAAACTTGTTTTTTATCATAAATATTTTTGAAGTTAAAATACAATATGAAAAGCAATTTAAAAAAAAAATAAAACAAAACATTGAGAATCATGTCTCGATATTTTACACGCAATTGAAGAGAAAATAATTAATCTAAGAAAATATTATGAAATATAATAAAATATTTTTTTTTAATATTCATCATCACATATTTAAAAGAATTTGCATATTAGATTCATATATATTAATTAACAAAATGATTGCTAATATTATATATAAAAAATGCTATAATAAATAAAATATTATATGAAAAGAGACCAAGCACCTCAGCATTGACACACCGTGGCCTAACTCAAATAAGCCTAGGTGTGAGTGGGTCTACATTGCTAGGTTTTATGTTTGGCCTTCTTGCTTTTTTATTTTTAATAGAGTGAATAATCCTTATTTTTAAAAATAAATAGGTGACATGTTATCTACCAGTAAAGATTTGGTAGCCAAAAAGTTGGGATCTAAGTCTTTGGGATTTCAAAAACTCATTTTCAATCAAAGTTTCACATGAAAACACCTAAGAATATCATAAGAATCTAAATAAATTCATATTCAATCTTAAAATACTATTAAATTGGTGAGAAAAACCAAAATTACAACCATTAAAAAATGAATGTGATAGAATGTGACATAAATATAAAATAAATGATGTTTAGGATCTAAACAAAAAGGCCTAAAATAAAGGAACCAAAAATGAATAAATGAGAATTTTATGGATGAAAATGGATTTTTTTTCACAAACATGAAATAATGGCCTATTAGTTTTCTATTTTTTTTATTTTTATCCATCTTCTTTTAATTTTTTTAATCACAACAAATTAAAATCTTATTTCATGAAATTGACCTCTAATTCAATTTTAAAATCACATTACATAAATTGAATTCTTAAGAAAATAAAAGAAAAGGGAAATATCAACACATAAAATATAACAAACATCACATAAAAGATGAAATTCAAAAGAAATAAATTCTAGGGACCAAAATAAAAAATAAAAAAGGCATCGTTCATTAAGCAACACCATTCACAATAAAATATGAGTACAGTAAAAGTATCCACCAAAACCCTTAATTCTTTTATTTTGTTCATATTAATATTAACAAAACCTAATAGGCCTTGGAAAAACACTATTTATATAGACAAAACCTAAAAGTATTATTAACTAGAACACTATAATGATGTTTTTGTTATTCCCACAAAAAAAATCCTTGACCCGAGTATTGAGGGCAATAAAATCTTTTCATAAAATCCATTAGTCATTATTTGGTTGAAGATAAATAAGTGTTTTTGTATTTTAAAAGTACAGTAAAATAACCAAAATACAAACATAAATTTGTAAACTTGCGTCCGTGAGCTTTTCTGTATTTTTATACTAGTTTTAATCATTATTATTAGGTTGGATGAAGGGCGATTTGATATTTTAATAAATATAAAATAAAATTAAAAAAACAAGAAATAGATGGTGTGTTGAACGTAGATGTTAGTGTGTGGGAGACTGGTGTCAATCAGCTTTCCGTATTTTTATATTGGTTTTTATTGTTATTATTATGTTGGATGAAGGGAAATTTGGTATTCTAACAAATATAAAATATAATTACAAAACAAGAAGTAGCGAGTGTGTATAGAAGGCGTCCACGCTCTTCGGGCAATGCAAGCCTCCTGACAACTAAAAACCAATTTACATGGTTACGATAGAAGCTTTGCATCAAGATCTTTTTTTTGGGATGATATGTTATGATGGTGGAGTGCTGATGTGACACCAATGAATTTTTTTTTCTTCTCCTCCCACTTTTCTCTCTCCTCCCCTCGAAAATCATGGTTGTCATTCAAAATCTTAGAGTTATCTTCTTATTTATTAAGATGTCAACTTCGATAATTTTTTTTTAATTTTTAATTTTTGTTCTTGATTTTTTTGTAAACTTTAGATTTGTTTCAATTTCATCATTCAATCCTAATTTGTGATATGTTATTGTTTTTTAATTTGATCCTTATTTTTTAATTTTTTATTTGGTCCTTTTGTTAAATTGATTATTATTTTTAATTTCACTCTTCAGTAAAAAAATTGTATTTGTTCTCTAATTTAGTTTTTTATTTTAATTTTGATTTTTATTTTCTTAATTGCTATTTTTTGTTTTGAATCCTTTTGTAAAATTAAGCTTTTTTTTTAATTTTATCATTTAATATTTTATTGGTTGAGAATTGAGCTTCATTGCTTTTTTAAATAAGATATTTTTGATCTAATAATCCACATTACGGGTTTAAAAAGTTAACATGAGGTTACTTATTTTGTCAATATCCACCAATATCGCATTTCTAAAGATCAAGTTTTTCTCCAGCCTGATGTCAAATAAAACCTTAGCAGATAAAACATAACCATTATTATAATACCCATAAATCATACTAGTCCAAGAAATCCAGCATCTCACCAAACAAACTTCTTGCAAATGTCATCGCCTATAGTAACCCTAATATATCAAATTAAGGAGTTTTCATGATTTCAAAAAAGATTGAATAAAACAACACCA
This sequence comes from Populus nigra, assembly GCF_951802175.1. Classification (NCBI taxonomy): domain Eukaryota; kingdom Viridiplantae; phylum Streptophyta; class Magnoliopsida; order Malpighiales; family Salicaceae; genus Populus; species Populus nigra. Next base: position 7,384,339 of record NC_084868.1, on the reverse strand, counting down.
GCAAGAGGTTTTTGCTCCTGAATTTTATTTTTTTTGCTCCTGATATTTGTGTGAAGAGATCTGGCTTCATATTTAATGCTTTTATGCGGGTGTGTCATGTTATTGGAGAGAGAGAGAGTGTTTGGAAGAGAGAGAAAAAAGGTTTGGTGAGAAAATTTTGCAAATTTACATTTATTATATACGAAGAAAAAAATAATTTTCATCTAATTTGATTTTTCTGGTTTACTACATAGAGAAATTACAATTTTTTAAACCTTAGATTGAAAACAAAAACAGAGCAAAATATATAAGGTATATTTTAGTAATTATCCATAAAAATAACACACACACACACACACACACACACACACACACACACACACACACACACACACACACACACACACACATATATATATATATATATATAGAGAGAGAGAGAGAGAGAGAGAGAGAGAGAGCGCGACTTTCTCTGTTTAGTCTTCGTACGGGTTAGGTTATTTATGATAAAATACCGAGAATTTTTCGGGTTGGAAAAGTCCTAAAATCCTCCTCCATTTCCTTTCAACCACATAACCTTGGAAGCACAACGCATGGCAAGGACGCTAGCCTCCTCGCACAACTCATATTTGTCGAGTCTACACCTACACGGGTTGTTTTTGGGACAGGGAAGTCTGGTGCCAGCAGCCATAGAAATCCCAACTTCAATAACATATATTTTAAGTTGTAATTATAAAGCTATTAGCTGAACTTTGAATTAGTTCAGCTAATCTACCCTCAACCCTCAAGTGAGTCCATCAAAGACTAAATACAGGTGAGAAACCAATAGCAAACGACTACTACAAGGTAAAGATAAAAAGAACTTCGGGAGTTCAAGCGTGCTTGAAATTGATGGGAGTGAAGCGTGCGCGTTTCTGTAGGAAATTCCTTCGTTTGTGAAAAATGCAAGGTTTTAGGGAGTATCAAATTAACATTCCCCACTAAAACCATGATAATTTTTGTTGGCAACTTGGGGGAAAAATTAAATGTTAAGACCCACTTTGCAGTATGATTTGCTACAACAGTAATGTCTGCAATAGCAAAATGCAGCCCGGCTCCGAGATCAGCAACAACCCTTTTCCTTGATAAATTTTGTGGTTTATTGGTTTTCAAATGCCTATTTAGTAGCTCTACAAGGCCTGAAACAAGCGGAAACAATGCAGAGGATGACGACTCCCATGACAGGGGCCGCATTACAAAGGCAATCGTCATTTTTAAACTCCTGTTCTATCCAAAACTAGAATATTAACTTCTAATTAGTTTTAATTTCTAAAATTATGAAAGCGGTAAACATAACTGACACAGCTCTCTCGACATCAAAGAAGGGGAAATTCGGAACACAACAGCTCAACACGGACAGGACTAACATAAAACTAGTCTTAACTTTTCACTCTCCTGGTGCAGATACTCCTTGCTTCAGTCTCTCCTTCTTCATCTTCTTCTTTGAGACTGGCTTCTTCTTTTTCGGAGGAAGGGTCTTCTGCGCATATGTGTAAAGCACAAAGTTTCCAACTAGGAATGACAAGAGTAACCCCCCAATAACCAGCAGCACTATCAACCCCGGGTTTAACCCTTTAGGCTCAGCATCCTTGATCACATTCCCCTGTTCATCATAAAATTTAATTGTATTCTAGTGAGAAAACATCGTACAGCAAACAAGATGAAACAGGAAGCAAGGACAAGCACAGCCCACCAGTAAATATTCCAAGTAAAAACAACTTCAATCATATGAGACAATCTATACATGATACAGAAATCATAACCCAAAAAATTTACCTTTGAAATCTTCCTTTAGAGGACTCATCCTGATACTTTCATAAAAAGGCTGATTCACTAAATAGTGGTGCAATTCAATAGAGTTCTAATGCCAATCCGGATTAATAAGTGCCTAGGTTAAACCTGTTCAAGCATAACCCATCATCTTGCAGAGGGTATCAGAATGCTCAAATACCCATATTTAGATATATAAATATATCGATACACCAAATGTTTGGTTCCAAAATAAATAATCATGGATGTAGAATAGGTTACATAGATTATATGGGAATTTAACGCAAAGAGAATGCGGTATCTCCACACATCTTTACAACCATCTCTCCTCACAATTCCATCAAGTTATTGAGAACAATAACAGAACAAGCAATCACAACAAGTTCACAACAAGTGACTACAATAACAAAACATGGATGGCAAAAGAAATGGTTATCTGACAAAGCAAATGAATAAAAGGTGTGACAAGTAAATGACAATGGGTAATTCTGGTATCAAGCAATCTCTGATACAAATTATTGAATTAGATTGTAGAGTGGCTTAAACTGACTTATAAAACAAGAAGTTCTAGTCGTCTTTATAAGTGAAACACTAACAAATCCTCTTACAATTCTGTCACATACTTGCTTTCAGCTCTATGTCTACCAACAGTTTCGAATCGAACAGCGTGAGCTCAACTACATTCAGAGAAAATCTTCCATCTTCAACCAAAGCATATAAACCTAGGACCTCAAGGACGGTTTTTTTTTTTTTTTTTATCAAAACACAACCTTGGATTAAAACAAAAAAGCCAACCACTCACATAGAATTTTAAACAAACACGACATGACCAGAACAAGAAAAATAAGATTTTTCACATAATCTCAAACAAAACCCTTCGCCTTTACTTTTAATTAAAAGAAAAGGCTTTAAGATTTATAGATCTAATAAGCAATAAAAGAAAATCTTAACGACAAGAAGCTAAAATGCAAAAAACAAGTACAGATCTTCGAATAAAAAAAATATCTCTGAACTAAAATCCTAAAAATTCATTTCTATTAGTACAGATCTCGGATTTGAATTTTCGAGAGAAAATTGAAGTCTGTAAAAGCAAGTACCGTACCATATTCTGGAAGGAAGGAGGAGATTGATCAGGGAACTCGAACTCGTCAGCCATGGCTGCTAGAGATCAGCCCCTCGCTCCTCTAATTGGACTATTTGAAGATTCCAGAGAGGAATAATAAAACGGAAGGAGAGATGCGCAGATCTATAACCACAAAAATTGAAGGAAGCTATTTATTTAATGACTTCATTTTGACCCTCTAAATTTTTAGCGTTTGGATAGGACACAAATATTGTTATACCCTCCCGAACTAAATCATTAACTCTATAGACTAAAAACGTTATAATTATAACTACGAGGAAAGAAAATAGCTTAATTAATTATGTTTTAAATTTATATTTTAAAAATTATTAATTTGAGTTTTATAAAATTCAAAATTATTAAAAATTTATATTGTTATACTCTCTCTTCCCTTTTCTCTGTTTTTTTTTTTCTTAAAGGAAGGAATTATTAAAGTGATGAAGGCAGTGTTTTAGAGGCAGAGAAAGAATGGGTTCTTGTGCTTCAAAGTCAGCCATGAAACTATTAATATATTTTTTCTTCTAGTAATGACTTCTTTCAAGGTTTTTTTTTTTATTTTTTTCTGGTTTTGTTGTTTGTAGTTTGCATGAAAATTATATGTGTGTTTCATTATGTGGTTGAAGATTTTGGTTTATTTTTTAAAATAAAAGTATAACAAGTTTTCCATTTCTATATTCAATTAGGTGATTGATCTCGGTAGATTTTATTTTCTCATGTAAAACAAGATAGGAGCTTTAGGAGGTATATTGAGTTATATCTATTGGTTCTGGTGAATTTCCTTTATTTCTTAATGCATTACTTTTGGTGATTTTGGTTTATTTTAAAAAATGAGGTAAACTGAGTTATTTGTTACTAACATGCTGTATTGGTTCCAGTATTGGTTCCAGTATTGATCTTGATGGATTTTATTTCCTTAGATGCTTCATATGTGTGAGACTTGTCCCTTTTTATATATAATCTTGTGTACAAATAAATTTGATCAATGCAAATTTAATTGATTCTCAAATTGTTATGTTTATATGAATGCAAATTTAATCAGGCTAAGTTCAAGTTACGCTTAATTGGGCATGGATGTACAATGAATATCAATTGGATAACTGAAACTCGATTGGGTTAGATTTTGTTTATACTTGATTAGGTTCGGGTTTGAGTCCGGGTTTTTTAATCGAGTTTAAGTATTCATTGTCATCCCTACCATTTGGTGTTGTATAGTGCTCTGTCACTATTATACTTTGATTTCCAATTTTTTCATCTAAAGTTACAAAAAGTTGTGAAACTTTGTTTCAATAGGAGTAGAATTCTTCACTCCCAGTCATTCAATATTTCTCAATTGAAATACATTGCTATGATAGCTAAATTATGTTAATAGCATATAACTAGATTGGTGGCCAATAAGACTGGACCAAATTTTAAATCATGATTAATTTGATAATATGATAAAAAAAAATGAGACAACAATAAAAAAAATATATATATATTGCCTTGGACAAAGATGTGTTACCACGCGAAACTCATGACCTGATACATGAGATCAGGATAACTCTATGAAAGTATAATACCAAAAAAAATTGTAAAAAAAGTAAAAAAAGAATTAATGTTGAACAACTGAATCGGAAAAGAAAATAAAACAAAAGAAGATGTCAACACCGATTAAGTTTTCATACTCATAACCTGGGTCATCGAACAAAAAACATTATATACATAAAAAAAATATGAAGCTCAATCTCTACTAAATGAAATGTTGAAGGATTAAATGAAAAAAAAAGAAATTACATAAAAAAATCTAAAATTAAAAAATAGAAATTAAAAGAATGAGAGTTTATATCAAAATAAAAGATAAATTAAAGGGAAACAAAATATTTGCAATTTGAGAGTTAAATTGAAAATAAAAAAAACATTAATAAAAGAAAAAAAATCAAAAGAATGAAGACCAAAACAAAAAAAATATATACTATAAACTTGGATTGAAATGTGAAATTAAAAATAATAAAACTATTATAAAATGATCAAGGAAAAGAATCAGAAATCCAAAAAATTAAGGATCAAGCTAAAAACAACAATACATGAAAAAAAATAAACATGTAAAATTTTTCAAATTGTTTTTTTACATAAAAAAACTCATAAATATAACTCGAAAAACTTATGCATGCATCTAATTAAATAAATTAAGAATCATTGTATATAGAAATGAAAAAAAAGTTATTGACGTTAAATAAAAATAAAATTGAAAAAATTAAGAGATAAATTTTGATCAAGATATTTAATATCGCAACACAGGTTATTTACCTGATTAAGTTTAATAATTTTTTTTTATTAAAATCAATTTGTTATAGAAAATGACACACACATAAAATTTATTAAATAAAATAAAAGGAAAAAGATTGTGTGAGGCTGCACATATTAAAAATATTATAAAAGATAAATATTTTTATTTTTAAAAAATAAATTTAACATATAAAAAAAATATAAAAACAGTACAACTAAATCATACTAACCTCTTAAAAAATTAAACATATCCAATATAATAAAAAAATAATCAATATTTAAAAAATACTAAATAAGCTAAAAAAGTCATAGTGAGTAAATTATAGACTTAAAAATTATTTTAAAAAAGATATAAAAAAGGTTTAATTTTTTTTAAAATGAGGCTAGGTGTTGTTGGGGCTTTTTTTTGTAAGTTCATGTCATTCATCCTAATTTACTTTTTAAAAAATATTTAGAATCTCTAGATTTCAGCCACTGTGGTGGCCAGAAAAACAGGGTTGCTGTTTTTTTACTTCTAAAACTCATTTTCAATCCATTGTTGACCTAAAACACCTAAAAAAACACCATAGAAACCCTATTAAACCAATCCATGACCTCAAAAACATGAAAAACCGTATCAAAACCCGAAATCAAAAATCTTTTGGAGTTCAGATATTTTTAGGCATTTTTAAGGTAAAAAGAAATAAATATCTAATTTGAACTTTTCTTATCATATAGAACCATTTGACACAAAAATCGATCATTTGATGGCTGGAATAATCACAACAACAACTTTTTTAGGCAATTGGGTGTTAATTTATGTTCAAAATAGCTCAATTGTGTAAAATAAAAGTTTGAGGATTAAATTAAAAATTTTAAAAAAATTACTGCTCCAAGCCATAATGATTTGTGAGACAGTGAATAGTAATTGTGCCACAGGAAAAGGAGGAACCCTTTTATTTTCTTTTAATTTCACTAATTTTTAAGCTCATATTGATTGAAATTTTGGCTTAAAGAGCATGTTGGTTTTTGTTTCACCTTTTCCTATAAGAAGATATAAAGGCATTGCAATTTATTTTCTATTGGTGATGATAATTGTAAACTCTTATGAAACTTTGTTTTAGTAGGAGTAGAATTTTTTAGTTCGATTCATTCAATGTTTCTTAATTGAAATACATTGTTATGATAGCTAAATTATGTTAATGGCATATGATTTCACTAATTTTTTAAGTTCATATTAATTGGATTTTTGGCTTAAGGAGTTAGTTTTTGTTTCACTGTTTACTATAAGAAAATATACAGGCTTTGAAATTTGTTTTATATTGGTGATGATAATTGTAAATGTAGTTCTATATTCTATCATTATTATCTGATTCTAATTATATGGTCGATGAACTCAAATTTGTGTTATTTCTTATAAATGCTTGGATTTCAATTCAATGTTCATGCTATAACACCATTCAATTATGTTAATCTACAAAAAATGAAGTGTTAATAGGGTTTAAAGGGCCTCTAACTGTAACAACCCATGTGACAAGATTTAATAAATTCCATGGAGTTTATGAGAATCTAATTAAGACAATAGTTGGTAATCTAAAAGAGTACATGAAGAAGAAAGGCATACCAAAAGATGTGATTTTGAGGAGTTATAGTGTTCTTGAAGCTGTAAAACGCAACATATATGCTCTATTTTACCAGACATTTCAATCTGTCATAAACTCAAAGGATTATGAATCTTCAAGGCTCACAACACCTTAATTATTGATGAATGTTTTAATGTCTACAATGAGACTTACCTTTTAGGCTTTTCCAATCTTTGCCTTAGTTTCATTGCTCTATTCAAAGAAATTATACATATATGTTTATTACAATCTTAGGAATGTTTGATTTTCTTGCCTTTTTCATGCTTTGACCTATAAAGAAGTGCGAACACATAAATAGTATCTAACAAAGTTGGAAAAACTTTTAATAGTATATGGGTTTCTCTATAACTATTTAGTGGGTTGAATTATTTTTATTTGGTTTTGACTGATGATACATTTTCTCCTGCAAAACAATTCTCCTATATAGAACATAGGACCCTCCAATACCTAAATTAGCAAAGCGTAAAAGGAAAATAATATGTAGAAGAATAAGAATAAAAATATAAGAGAACTTATGTTATGGTTTAATTATATGGATTTGTTGTGTTGTCTTTCATAATTGGTGGTTTTTTTATACATATACACCTTAGGCCACATGTGCTATAGAATATAAAATCTATTCGTAAGAGTAATTATAGAGAATATTTATTCATCATGAGCTCTAGTGTAATTAGCTTGTTAGGATGAGTTGTTCATGTAGGTGTCTATTTTGTCAACTTGTGATGCATAGCAGTAGGTACTATATTGACAACTTAAAGAATTCATGTGGGCACCGTATTGATAACTCGTAATATGAGAATTCAAGCGTGCGCCAACACTAATAACTTGTAAAATAAAAAATTCAGGATGTGGTAGTATACTATGCCTTGAACCTCATGTCATGTCTAAATGAGATTTGTCGACATGAAGAGAGTTGGTTATGTTTACCATTTTAGGTTGGCCACCTTTTCCCCTCTCTTTCTCCTTTTGTTTTTCTCCCTTACGTTCTTGGTGAATTCGGTTGGGCCAAGGTTGTTGGGCATGGTTATGCCATTTTTCTCTTTCTTTTCTTTTCCTTTTTTCTCCTCTCCCTTATTAGTATCGGTCAGGTTGAATTAGGGATTGAATAGAAAAGTTATAAAAGAATTAATAACTGAAATTGAAGAAAATAAAAGGTGTATCTGGCAAGTGTAAGACAAGTGCCAACACATGCTCTTCCCCCACTGTATTCAGGTTCTGGGTGAGACATGCTTTGTCATTTAATTGGTGTTTTTTACTTTGTTTTGGTGAGGGTAACATTCATGTGTCGTTAGAAAATCTCCAATGTAGATAGCATCCCCCCTCCGTCCCCCCCTTCTCTTCTTGTTTTTCATGCATTCTTTCTTTTCTTCTTACTTTTCTTTTCTTTTATGCCTGATTGGGGTTGTTATCGAGCCAGGTTAGGCTATCTTTTTACTTTTTTTCCATTTCCCTTTTTCTTCTCTTTTAATCTAAGCTTGATTGGCCATATAATTTTTTCTCTTCTCCTTTTCTCTTTTTCTTGGGCCTTGTCAAGCCTCTCTTTTCTTTCTCTTATCTTCTTCTTTTCTAGAGTTGATTAGGCTTCTCTTTTTTTTTTCTCCTTTCTTTTTTCTTCTTTCTCCTATTTTCTTCTTGTTGGGCTCGGTTGGGCCTAATTTATTTTTGTCCCAATCAATTTCTTACTAGTTACTATTTTTATCACAACTCAGACACCAAATTGTTTTACTATCAGACAAATAAGAAACAGGACAAATATGTTTGTCGATACACCAAGGTAAAAAACCTATCCGCATGTGAATTTATGTACAAGGTCATGGAATCTATGGGAGATGGTGCCTTATAATCTTTCTGTGACAACGAATCTATGAATGCAGGAAAATCTGGCTGCACTCCCAAAATTTGGAAGGCTGGGGAATCAGTCGCAGCGTTGATATCTGAAAAGCAGCCAATACACGCCCGTTCATTTCTGCTGATATACATGACAAGGTGCGTTGCTGGACCTGGGCCACAAACACAGAGAGAGTATAACATGGAGGCATTTTGGGGAGGGCTGTTCGTATTTCCACAGAAGAATTGTCAAGTTCCGAGCAAATTTGTTTGCTAGCTAGTGAAATGGGCAGCAGATACCCCACGATTTTTTTTTACTTATTTTCGAAGGAGGGGCACTAGGCTTACCCTTTAGTTATCAGTAACCTTGCAAAAACAATAAAAAAATATAAACAAAAATGACAAAAGAGTTTCGGGAGGTGTCTTTTCGTTGTTTTCTACACACAAACGACAGAGTAGGCATGGAGCATTTGCGTTAGCTTTTCTATTTTTATTCCATCTCCTTGTATTTGTCCGGTATTTGTTTATGGCCTTTGGACATGACTCTTGAATCTTTCTGGCAACACATCACTCAAACCTACACCTTCTCCTGTTCTTGAAATCAACTATCAATGGAGGAAAACGCAGAAAATCGACAATAGAGCCAAGTAACGAATCACGCAGTCAGTTTTATTAGCACATATTGGTTTTGATTCAAAGCGTTGGCGTATACTAACGATCTATATAACAGTTGTGAAATACAGTAGAATTTTACAATAATTCGTAAGCAGATTGTAATAATCTCACTAGTTTTTTTTTGTTTTTTTTTAATAATAACTTCACTTCCTGTAAGCATATCTCTAACTAACCACTATAACTTTGACTATAAGCTTGCTTGTGAAAGCAACTACCCACCCCTTCCACGAAGGAACAATCATCCAATGAAAGCAAGAAAATGACCCTCCACCATTTCTCTTTGTATATATAGCTATAGTTAAAGCCCTCACAACTAATTTTATTATACCAAAAAGGATACATTAATTTAAAACTAAAAATTAAAAAAAAAGAAGTCCCTGAAGACCTTGTGATTACAATGGATGTTATTGTGTTATACATACATAAACGAATAATAATAATAATAATATATGTATTATGAGTCAATAAACAAAAGATTGGGGCCCGTTTCTTCACTTTGATCAGACAAGGTCATGACCACCGCCTAGGAAGCTGTTTTCTGACGAGGAAGTGCAAATGGTGATCATACCGTTACAGTCAGACACACTATCTTGCAAGCTCAACAAGAGATGTGAAGTGCTAAAACTCATCGTAGGTTTTGCTCTTGGGACAAGAGGGACCTCAGCTTCCCCCACAAGCATCTGGACCACACCCCTCATAGTGGGTCTAGCCATTGGGTCAGGGTGCGAACAAGCTAATCCAACCAGCAAAACCCTCCTCATCTCGCTCTCATCAAACTGACCCTCAAGCCTATCATCAGCTGCCGCTAGCAATCTGCCTTCTCTGTGTAAATTCCAAACCCATTCAACCAAATTCCCATTAAGCGTAACTTTCCCAACCCCACTGGTCTCTTTTTCGATGGGTCTTCTCCCACTAGCCACTTCAAGAACCACAGCTCCATAACTAAATACATCGGTTTTCTCCGTTGCTCTCCCTGTTAATAGATACTCGGGAGCTAAATATCCCATTGTACCAGCAGCTACTGTTGCATCTGGCGATTTATCATGCTCAATTTGCCTGGCCAATCCAAAATCTCCTAATCTTGCATTGAACCCCTCATCCAACATAATATTGCTGGTCTTAATATCTCTATGAATCACCTGGTTTTCACATTCTTGATGCAAATAAGCTAGAGCAGAAGCAACACCAAGTAAGACTTTACGCCTATGTGGCCATGGCAAAGGCGTTCTTGCCTCGAACAAAGCTTTATCAAGACTCCCATTGGGCATCAAGTCATAAACAAGCAAAATTTCACCTTTTTCATGGCACCAACCTTGAAGCCGAACAAGATTTCGATGCCTTAGAGTCCCAATTATCGACAATTCAGATAAAAACTCATTCTTTCCTTGACTGTTATGACTACACCGCTTCACCGCCACAATGTCACCAGTTTCCGGCAATATACCCTTATAAACAATACCAAATGCTCCATGACCAATAATTCTATTCGCATTAAAGCATTTAGTAGCTGATTTAAGCTCTCTGTAGCTAAACTCCTTGGGCATTTTGATAACCTCTGATGCAAAAGACTCTGACTCTTTTACATGCTTGGACCTTTTAGAGAAAACCCAGATAAGAACACCGGCGAAGACAACGAAAAAAGCACTAGCAGTCACCACCCCTGCAACAGCCCCTGCACCCTGCTTGCAGAGCTGATTATGACACGAATCAGACTTAGCACTCTTACCACCAACTGACTCTAAGCCACTAGGAGCCAAAGTTGGTGGCGGGGACTTAACAGAATTGGCCGTTGGATTCATCAAACTAGCCGTTGGAGGTGGAGGTACAGGAGAAGATGACTCAGAACCTGAACTTAACTGAAAAGATGAACTGAAACTCCACCACTCAATACTATGAACCTCTGTACTTCCTTGAGTAGACCCAGAAAACCCAACATACATAAAATCATTAACATACTGGTCCAAGTCAAGATTAAAAGACAAGATTGGTTCTTTGGGCTTAAGATTTGAAAATGAAACAGAAATGTTAAAGCTTAGGTTTGTACCATCATAATCGATCCAAGCATTAACAAGATCACCACTTTTTAAATCAATATTAATAGCTCCTAAATCACCAATTTGTGTAGAAACCATACTACTTAGATCCAAACCCACATGGTTCCCATTAATGTCTTTAAACTCCACGTCCATTAAAGTATCAAACTCGACCGCCACAAAACTGGAAGCAGCCTTTGGCATGTCGTTGGTGTTGAGGAGTCCAAGGAAGCCGCCGGCAGCACCGAGGGTGTCGGAGTCAGGCGAGAGGACAAAAGCTAGGCCACCGCCGATGGAGGAAGGGTTCAGATTAGTAACAGAAAAGGAGAAGAAAGTGGAGAAGCTGGTGATGGCGTGAGTGGAGGGCTGCCGGAATCTGATGGGTTTAGAGTAGAGAACTTTGCCGGCGCCAGAATTGGGGACGTCGAGGTCACGAGTGAGACGGACGTTGCCATTGTTTAAGTGAGCGTCGCCGAGGAGCTTAAGACTGCTAAGTGTTAAAGTACCGAAGTCAAAATCAGTCGATGTTGCTTTGGTTGTTAACAGTACTAAACAGAGGAGGAGAAACAGAGGAAGGGGTAAAGTACCAATGTCCGAAGTTTTGCAAGAGAGAGACATCAAGACATTAACATTATAGAATTGACTGTTTGAGGTTTATAGGAGAGGTGAAGAGAAGGAGATTGAGAACGCTTCACGGGTTTTGTCAGAGAGTGAGAAAAGAACTGGAAGCAGAACAAAAACGGAAGCAAGCAAGGAAACAAAGGAATGGTGTGCGAGTGAGGGAATCCGAAGAGAGGTGAAGAAGACAGGTGGAAGTGAGGGACTGACACGTGGCCACACGTAACGGTTATTTTTTCGGTGAACAAGAAACGTTTTTTTCCCCTCATGTCCTTTTTGTTTGCTTCACACGGTTGCACGTGGCGGTAAAAGTCATGAATGGCCGCCCTTTATGGAAATTGGAGTTGCTAATTAGGACCAAAGTAGGGTAAAAAACAGAGATTCATCCAAAGCATGCCTGGTTTGCATTATTGACGCGGGTAAAAAACAGAAGAGAAAGTACAGAAAACCTGAATTGTTTGGTATATTAAAAGTTTAAGAAATATACATTTTTAAATAAAAAATATCTTAAAAAACAGTATAGATAAACTTGAGCTGCTGCTGCTGCTGCTACTGCTTAGCAGTCTAATCAAACATCAAAGAAAGCTTCGTATAATTTTATGTTAATGGGATGACATAAACATGGCTGTCTTTTGCTGAATCTCTATTGAACATCGACAACGTGCATGGTATCTTTTGTTTTTTTAATGGTGTGTGCAGGCGCCGGTGCTGTTTGAGCTTCATGTTCTGCTTTTTATTAAGAGCATTCGTAAGTGTACCTTACTACGTTTTATTTTATTTCTGGGCTGTGTCCGTGATTACAGTTTGTCTAGGCAATCTGCTCGCCAAAATTATATATATAAACTAATGTTTGATTCTATGTATCTATAATTTTTTATCTACACGGTTCATCTTAAACAAAAAAAAAGTTTAAATTTTTAGAAATATAATGCAAACTGTGTTTCCAAACGATGCTTAATAATTGTGATTGAATTTATTATGTATTTGACATGGTATTTGAAAGTTGTTTCTTAAAATTGTTTTTATTTAAATTGATAAATTCTAGATGCTTTTTAATTATTCTGATATCTTTAAAATTAATATCATACTTACACAAAGAGTATTTTAAAGAACATGTGAATTCTAATTTCTTTACAGTAGATTTTTCATTGAATGAAAGCTAATCATTTGCTATGTTTTAAGAAATTCACTGGTGATGGATCTTGAAATTAGACCAAATTAATCACCATGTAAATAAATACATTCAAATATGGCGACCCTATAATTCTAGGTATCCATTGATGATTTCTGGGCAAAATGCATGTAGAAAGCGGACTTCAATTATAACCTCGATCCATCACATGCTAAATATTTCTTTTTTTTATTAATAGAATGTTATAGCCAGTTTATGCTTTTACGAGTCCTGAAATTAACGATTATATAAATCTCTAGTAGTACTGAGCTTTATAAGATTTAAACTTATAATTTTTAAGAAGTAAATTCGAAATCTGACCAGTTAAATTATACCCCTCAGGACTACTATATACAAATATTATTTAGTGTTGTGATTCAAGTGTTTTTCAAATTATTTCTAAGTGATATTTTTATTTAAAAGAACATAAAATAAATGTTTTTTTAGATAGATTTTGATTTTCTCATATTAAAATCATTAACAAATACTAAAATTATTTAAAAACATTTTAAAAAATCAATCTAATAACAAGTGTGTTATTATAGGAATAATATGTTAGGTGGGTTTTCTTTATTTAAAATGTGACATCATATCATTGACAAGGAGCAAGAGAAAAGGAACAGATCAGCTATGCCTCAAGATGCCGTCGTTTGGCGTCGGTCATGTAAAGCTAAGTTGAGCAGGAGAAGTAATTCTTTGATCCAAAAATGGGTAATGCCTATGCCATGCTTTGCCCCTCAAACACCCAAATTTCCGTTCACGAGAGCGCGTCCATCTCACTGCTCTGGAGAACGCGTGCATTTCGATAAAAATGTCAAAAACATACACGGGGACGGGTGCACGCGACTTTGTGGAGCAAAAAGCTTAAAGTCCTATCTTTTGGGTTTTTTTTTTCTTTTCTTTTTTTAATCAGCACACTAAATGTAAAGTTTTGGAGTATTAAAAAAAAAACGTAGCGATATAATATAGTTTTATTTTATCTTGCTTTTAAATAAATTGTAACATTTCTTAAATATCATTATTTTTAATTAAGATATTAATTAAAATTTAAGTTTTCTTCCGTATTCAATTATTTCTCTTCCTCACCACTTGTATCTTAAAAAAAAACTTATTAAATATTTTTATCTTATTTCCTTTGCTGTCATCATCTTTCCAACCCTTTTTCTAGTCTTACAAATAAAATAAATATACTATATTGTTATGATTTATATTTGATTTAGTTCAAATAAAATAATTATTTAGATTGAATTTAGAATTTATGATGAATTTAAAATTTGTTGAATTAATAATAAATTATTTATTAATACCTCCAATTAGAGTTGATTTACTATAATTGAACATAAAAATAAATTAAATTAATTATATGTTGCATTTACTTTTGGATAAATTGTTGAATTAACAATTATATATGGATTGTTGGAATTAGTTAATAATATAATTGATTATAGTTGATGATTTCATGCAATATAGCATGAATGTAGTATAATTATGATGGATTAAACGTTGTATTAAATTGTTATGGATTTGATATTTTTTTTAAATTATTTTAATTTGCTATAAATTTGAGTTTGATTTAATGTAATTGAATATGAATATATCAATTACATTTGATATCATGAATTGTGTTGATTTTTAGTCAAGTTTATTTTTATGTTAATTTTTGAGAATTTGATTAAATTTACTATGAATTTTTCCAATTAGAATTAAGAGTAAAGCAATTTGGTTAAAATTAAATCCAATTGACCAAAATCTAATTTGACTCTTTTTTTTCAAAATGTTTTCATCACATATTTATATTATATCATTACGGTGACGCTATTGTTCCTGATATGAACATTAATATTACATATAATAACGAGAAATATTTTATTGTTAAATAGTAATTTACACATGTTACATGTAAAAAAATATAAATAACTATATGTCATGAATTTGAACAAAATTATAATAATAGTAATATTGAAAAAACTTGAAGATATGAAGTTGGTGAAGATCAGTATTATCCTATACCAATTATAAGTAATGATAATTTTAAAATAATAATTGATTTTTTTATTCAGTATAGTTTACATATAATAGTATTGTATATATGTGTAGTAGATCAAAATCTATATTTATGCATCTTATGCTGATAAACAGGTTAGCCATAAAATTTAATTGATGTTACAATTTAAAAACGTAGCATTTGATTTACAGTCACAACCAAAAGTGTGTTAATTCACCAAAATTTCCAGCTCTTTTCTTATGTTAAATGCCCAATTTATCCCGTATATCCAGGGGCCTTCACTAAACTGCGCAAGGGTGCGTACGTACGACCTCAGTCACGTCACTCTCCTTTAATTCCCACGTAAGCAGGTGAAATGACGAGACCGCGTGGGTTTGAGAGTTTTCCAACCTACGAGTTTGATCTCTAGCGTATGATGGCGCTGTGGACTGACGCACTGATTCATTATGATATAAATATTATATTGTACGTATGTATATATATGTGGTGCGGTGTCAAATGGGATCCCACCGTTAGGTGGACGTGCACGTGACATCCAATCATTGCTGCTCGTTCTGGTCATATCATCTGACGGTCCACGAGGAGGGATGGATGGAAAGTAGACTTGCTTGGTGGCTTGAGTGCACTTCACTGTACTCGAGAATTGTTTCCATTCCAAGCAAGATATTGTATTATGCTGGATAGAAAAGTACACTAGCTTAATTCCCCCCTCTAAGCCACATATCTATATTTAAGAAATAAATAATATTTATTAAATTCTTAAAAATCTTATTACATTTATATAGGAAGTTCATCATTTCAATAAAAAAGAAAAAAAATTCCTTTATGTCTTTTATATGACTATATTTGAAAATAAAGTATGATTAGTTTGAGAAGATTACATAAAAATTAGCAAAACAAATTTAATATTTTGATTTTTATTGAATAATGCATATTATATTTATATACAACTATTCATAAAATAATACTAACATTACCATTAAAAATCTATAATCTTATTTGATCATCAATGTTTTTTAAAATATTATTGTAATTATTTTATTTAAAATAATCTTATTTTAGCATATCAAAAAGTTATGAAAAAGGGGTTGAAGTGTGAGAAAAATGAAGATTGATGACTGATTTGTAAATGTTGAAAATAAGAATCAAGTTGTATAAAACAAGGATCATAAGCGTGAAAGAATGAACAATGCGGTGAATAAGAAAAGCTGAGTGTATGATCAACACTCCATGATAATAAAATATTGTTTTATTTTAGTATATAAAATTGTAACGTGCTTAACTGGAATAATTCAGGTGATAATAAAATAATAAAATATTTTATTTTTTAATTGATTGTGTACTTTTAGTTAGTGGAAATTAGTTTTAAAAAAATCAGATGAACCTCTCTAGTAGAGGTTTGCCTCTGATAAAGGGCAGCATAAATGATTCAAAATTACTTTCAATAAAGACAAATCCAAAGCATTGAAAAACACCTCTAATAAAAATAGAGATGGTTATGGGAATTAGAAGAGGCCAAAACGGAGGATTCGTTGCAATCTCTACCTTGAAAATCTGTAAGAAGGGCCTTTATAATCCGACCACCCATTTTTCTGACGTAATTATATTGTTTCAAACAAGACTTTTTTAAGACACGTTGCTATGAATTTTTTTTTTTTTTATGAATGTAGGTATTCGGATCAGTTTGTCCACACCTCGACTAATCCTATAAACTCTGAAGTTAACGATCATGTGAACCTCTAGTGATCATTATATTAGCAACTACAGGACTCGAACTTGAAATCACAACAAGAACAAACCTCTTGATTTCACTACAACATTATACAGTTTCACCGACGGACTAATTCCGTCGGTGACAGCAATGAACTCCGTCGGTGAAATAACTACCGACAGCATCACCGACGGACCACGTCCGTTGGTATAACAGTCGTCGGTAACTCCCATTTCCGTCGCTAAATCTGTCGCAAATAAAAAAAAACACACATCGACGGAATACCGATGATCTTTCAGACGGATACCCGCACGCCAAAAAAATGTTTCCCGCGGGAACATTACCGATGGAATAAATCCGTCTGAAATTTCATCGGTATGTACCAACGGAATCCCCGACGGACTGGGCGTTGGTAATTATGGCATGGCTGGTAATTGTTTTGCAACTCTCTGTGAAATACCGACGGATATTATCCGTCAGCATATCCGTCTGAATTTAATCACCGACGGATGGTATCCGTCGGTGAGGCCATCGGTAATGATGGCATGGCTGTAATTGTTTGGCAACTCTCTGTGTAATACCAACGGATATTAGCCGTCGGTATATCCGTCGGTATGTATTTAAAATAAATAAATAATAATAATTTATTAATTGTAAAAAACCTTAATAAACAAATAAAAATGGATTAAACATTAAAAATATAAAAGTAATGTTAAATAATATTCATTACAAATTTAATGTGTTTAAAAAACAAAATTAAACTAGAATAGCGGCGGAGCTGGAGGAGGAGAAGGAGGAGGAGGAGGAGGCTGATTGTTCCCGGGACCATACGGCCAAAAAGAAGCTGCACAAGTATCGTCACCCATCTTTGATCTCATCTCCATGACTATTTGATGGAGCTCATCATAATTCGTCGAGAGTTGTTGATATTATTGTTTCAACGCAATGAACTCCTCAGACTGGGTGTTCGATACTGATAGAGAGCTTCCAACAGTTGAGACACTACGAGCCGAGCGCAAGTTTTCAGCCGTAGTGTTGGAGAGCCCGTAGACCCGATTTTTATCGGGTCCACCAAACGATCCCGTCTCCGTCCACAAATCTGGATCGAAATCTGGATGGGTCGACGGATTGTCCCCATATCTCTCCCTCAACTGGCTATTATAGGTCTCCTGAAAATTCTGTCGGTAAAAAAATCATCAAATGCAATTCAAGATGCAATTCAAGAAATTAATAACTTACAAAATAAAATGAATGAACGAACATACCACGAAGTGCTGAGCACGGTTGTCCATGAACTGCTGCACCCCCTTTTGGCGGTCTTGACTCCGCACATGCGTCTCTACAAACAACTCCATTGGACTCGGTTCACGTCCAAGAGACGCAACCTGTAAGGAAAAAATAGGTTGGAAGTTAAATATATTTTAAGGAACGACAAATTATTTAACGATATATTTCATTAAAATTAATCTTACCATCCGCTTTGCATGTGCGCTGAATGAGACGGATTCGCCAGTGTGCGTGGTCACCGAACCATGAATTTGCCAGTTCCGGTTGTCGGCGCCGGACTGTGAGCACCGTGAGAACCGCTCTGAGGTCACGTGCTCAATATATGCCATCCATATTTCCCTCGAGATGAATGGCGGTTTGAATTCCTGTCAAACCGCCACCTCATTCCATCCTTCAAGACCGTTATCCCTCGCTTGTCTTTTTGATTTTTTTTGGGTTTCATACCAAAAATCACGTAACCTACTTCCATAGTAACAAATTAGAATTTAAAATATAAAATTATAAAACAAAAATAAATATTATTTTCGATGTTACCTAGTTGCCGCGTGATTCTCCCATACCCTCCTCACAACATTGTTGTCCACCCTATCCCACTCAAATTTGTTCTGTGTATATAAATAATTCATATAAAATAAGAATAGTACAAGATATAAAATTATAAAAATCATTTATTAAAAATAAGCTGGAAATTAAAAATTAACACCGACCTGAAATCGCTTAAACCATGTATCGATATTAGGTTTCCACTCAGGATGTCTGGAAACCTGGCTCCATTGAAACAATGGAATCTCCATCGACGATTTAAACATCAATGTTATAGTCCTTGCAGCCTCAATGTTTGTGAACCTGATATTAAATAAAAATAGTAATATTAATTAGTTGTTCATAAATTATGTTATAAGTACATAAAAAAACACTAAAACCTAAACAAACTTACATTGAGAGGTCATCCTTCCATTGTGCCTGGTACTTGCGGGTGAATTGACCCCGCTGTGAAGGCACACCGCTTCTGCGCTGTGAAACCGCGCTAGAAGAGGCAGCATCACAAGTTGGCGTAGATTCCTCGCCGTGATCAGCACCTAAGGATACGTCCTCCTTGCTGTTAGAAGAACTAGCTGCAACCGTCTTCTGACGACGTGCTGTAGATTTCATTCTACGCATCTACACAAATTTATACGAATAATTACATAATTAACTTTGATTATTTTTTAAAAAAATCGACAGAGTCTCCTTTATACTGGGGGGTCCCAAGTTATCGACAAAATCATATTACATTTCTAATTTTATTTCACATCCCGATCCAATCATCCTGAATCTCAACCCAACTCATCATCATCAACACAAAATTTTATTCAATAACATCATATAATGATATTCAAGTAAAAGAATCAATTTCAACTATGAACATTCATTGTTAAATTGGTACTTAGAGTTACAAACATTAGATTAAAGTCATACATTCAAATTTACGGATTAATATTAATTTCAAGTTTTAGGAGACAAGACTCTTAATTTATAAATAATTACATGGTCATACGCGAAAGATAACTAAATCAATATCATTCCTAACACGATCGACCCTAATGGACCTCAAAATAGAAATTAACGTGTACACATAAATATAAAAATGTAATAACAAGCAATAACAATGACATGGAAACAATAATATCCTAAATTAAGATAAACTAATTAAATGTAATTCTATATATATAAATTAACATTTTTAAAATAATTCAACAATAACAATTATATATATAAATTAACATTTTTAACATAAATTCAACAATAACAATTATATATATATAAATTAATATTTTTAACATAAATTCAACAATAACAATTATAGCAATACAAACAATAATATCCTAAATTAAGATAAACTAATTAAATGTAATTCTATATATATAAATTAAAATTTTTAAAATAATTCAACAATAACAATTATATATATAAATTAACATTTTTAACATAAATTCAACAATAAAAATTATAGCAATACAAACAATAATATCCTAAATTAATAAATAAAATTAAAAAACTAAAAAGCACTACACAAAACAACATAAACACAAAACATGCAATACACAAAACTAAAAAATACTATATCAATTCAAAATAAATTTGGGAATAAAAAATGCTTACCTTAATAGTGTGTTGAATTTAAGATTTTATCTACAAACAATACACAAAACAAAGAACACCAAAAAAAATAATCATAATTAAAATTAAAAAAATACAAAGATAAAGAAAAAAGACTACATACCTTGGTAAAATCACAACCACCAAAACAATAAAATCTCTTCAATTTGCCAAATAAAAACGAAGAGGAGAAGAGAAATGAAGAAGAAGAGAAACGGAGCCGAGAGAAAAAAATGAACCAAATGGGGGAAAGGGGGGATTTATATTGCAATTTTTCCGACTGAATGACCGACGGACATTAATTGTTGTCGGTGGCATTAAATTCCGTCGGTAATTCCGTCGGAAATTAATTGAAATGCGCACCAAATTTCAAAAATCTTGCCGAACTTTTCGATCTGTCGGCATACTCGTCGGTATTCTTGCAGACGAACACGTGTCAGACATGCGTTATCTGTCGGTGATTCCATCGGTATTGGGCATCAGAAAATCCATCTGTATTCGTGCAGACGGACACATGTCAGACATGCGTGCGCTTCAGTATGTGCGTTAATCTGTCGGTGATTCCGTCGGTATTGGGCGTCGGCAAATCCGTCGGTGAATGTGACACAATCTCGTAAATTTTTTGCAACTCTCTGTGAAATACTGACGGGTTATATTCCGTCGAAAACTCCGTCGGTGAATGTGGCACAATCTCGCAAATTTTTTGCAACTCTCTGTGAAATACCGACGGGTTATATTCCGTCAGAAACGCGTTGGTGAATGTGGCACAATCTCGTAAATTTTTTGCAACTCTTTGTGATATACCGACGGGTTATATTCTGTCAGAAACGTCGTCGGTGAAACCGTAAATTTGTCTTATTTTTTGTATGTAACCGTGTCAAAAAATCTTGAATTGCAATCTTACAGCACACACAACACAATAACAAGGGCTGACCATTAAAGAAGAATAAATATTTCATGTTTCAAATTATTACAGTATAAAATAAGGCTTTATAACATGTTTAGTTAGTCGAAATTTTCATCTTCGTCCTCTATTGAATTGTTATCATCAACTTCATCGCACTCTTCAATTTCATTATCATCTTCTTCAACAACATTCTTTTTTCCACTAGTAGAGCTCAGAACAACATTCAACTCCTCTGCGTCAACATCAATAAGACTATCGTTGAAAACATGAAAATTCAAATTTTCTTCTAAGTCAATCGATGGAGCAACTCGGTATGGTTCAACCAATTTACTAGCTTGAAAGACTTCATCTATCACACTTGTGTCTTCGTTCTCATCCTGAACAACCTCGACACGACCCTTGGGTTTTGTTTTTAAAACGGATAACCAATCAACTCTTGATCGGTCCTTTCTAAAGGAAGGGGTGTGTGTGTAATAAACTTGTTGGCATTGCTTTGCGAAAAAAAAGATGTCGTTTACGTTGCGGTGTCTAGCTTTTGAGTTGATTTCAACGAGACCATAGTGAGGATCTACTCTGATTCCTCTGTCAGTTGTGTCATACCAATAGCATTTGAATAAAAACACTCTATTTTGCTCGCTATGATATTGCAGTTCGATGACCTCTTCCAATCTACCATAGTAGTCAACTTCAAACTCACTAGAAGTCGATCCCTTAATACAAACACCGCTGTTGTATGTCTTTCTTCCATGCCCGTATTCTTCAGTATGAAAGACATATCCATTGACAAAATATGCATTATAGCACTTGACTTTTCTTTCAGGGCCCAGACATAGTAAAGACAGTGAAATAGCAGCACTACCTCCCATTTGATAAACCTAGCTTGTAAATTAAATACAACAATAATCACTAAACGAATATTATGTAACATTGACTACAATTAATTACATTGCAAGAGATAATGAGTTTGTGATAAGACTTACATGTGTTCTAAACCATGTGGCAAATTGTTCATCTTGTAATTGAAAGATCTGGGATTCGATCAGCTGTGAGTTATTGGACAGTAAGTATCGTCGATGTTGCCTATAAGGTTGTTCTAAATTATATGAGTGTATGGTATGACAAAACATAAATAGTACACTCTTGACAAAGTTTAAGTCGAACATCTACTTAATAAAAGGTCTCAACTCATCACAGTTAAATATGACATAATTGTGTGCTTGTCTGAACTCTATTTCAGACAAATATCTTTCCCTCACGGTATGTTTAGGTGCGGGTCGTCCAGGATTGGAGAATATTGACAAGTTCCCACTTGAATGCACTTCACCACCATCATCATGTCGTGGAACACGGTTTATCCTCGTTCTCAAATGAGGTTCGAAATAGTATGAGATAAATGTTGAGATCTCCTCAACAATATACGCCTCACATATTGACGCCTCAATATGCGCCTTGTTCTTAACCTTTTTTTTAAGATTGAACAAGTACCTGCATATATATATATATATATATATATATATATATATCAATTAAAAATATTAAAATAAAAACATTTAATCATAAATGTCATAGCAACTATAATATCTAACCTCTCGAATGGATACATCCATCTGTACTGGACCGGTCCTCCAACTTTTACCTCAAACGGTAAATGTACGGGTAGATGCTCCATTGAGTCAAAAAATGATGGAGGGAATATCATCTCAAGTTTGAATATTGTCTCGACGATATTCTTTTCAAGCTTTTCAATGTGATCAACATTCAACTTGCTGGAGCATATGTCCCATATCCCCTTTGGCAATAAATCACGAAAAGCTAATGGGATGAGTGTTTGTATAAACACATGACAGTCATGACTCTTCATTCCATATAATCTGCATTCCTCCGTATTAACCAGCCTTGATATGTTTGAGGCATGTCCATCGGGGAAAAGCAGACTCTTAAGCCATTTGTAGACAAGTAGTTGTGTGTTTTTCTCTAGCACGAAGCTTGCTCTTGGTTTTGCGACCCGTGACCCATCACAAACCAACTCCATATTTTTACTGTTACAAAACAATGCTACATCCAATCTAGCCTTGATGTTGTCCTTTTTCTTCCCCTTCACATCCATGACGGTGTTGAAAATGTTCTCAAACACGTTCTTTTCAATGTGCATGACGTCAAGGTTATGGCGAAGAAGATTGGTCTTCCAATAAGGAAGCTCCCAAAAGATACTTCGCTTCACCCAATTATGGGTCAAACCAAAACCAGGAAACTTCTGCTTACCTGATTGGAGACCAAACACAATTTCACTGTACTCTGACACAACATCAAACAATTCTTCACCGAAAAGACACGGGGGTGCAACATCATTTTCAACTCTACCAACAAAGAAATCCTTTCTGTTCTTTCTGTACCTGTGGTTATGTGGCAAGAAACGACGGTGACAGTAAAAAAAAGAAGCTTTACCCCCGTTTGTTAGCGTGAATGCCTTGTTGTTCTCCATACAGTATGGACATGCTAGCTTTCCATGCGTGCTCCAACCAGAAACCATTCCATAAGCTGGGAAATCATTGATAGTCCACATCAAAGCCGCTCTCATAACAAAATTTTGTTTCCTCGAGATGTCATAAGTCAAAGCTCCAGAGGACCACAACTGCGTCAACTCATCAATCAACGGACGAAGACAAACATCTATATTCCGCCCCGGACTGCTTGGACCTGGTATGACCATAGATAAAAACATGAACTCCAGCCTCATACACATCCCCGGTGGCAAGTTATAAACCGTCAGTATGACCGGCCAACAAGAATAAGGAGCAACAAATGACCCGAATGGGTTGAATCCGTCTATACACAACCCAAGACGCACGTTCCTTGATTCAGCTGAAAAGTGAGGATGCATACTGTTAAAGTGTTTCAAGGTTTCACCGTCAGAAGGATGAACCATCACTCCATCAACCGCATGATGTGATTGGTGCCATGTCATGTGCTCAACAGTCCTTGGTGACATGAATAACCTCTGCAGTCTAGGTGTGATTGGGAAGTATCTAAGTTTTTTATATGCCACGAGAGTCTTCCCTCTACCAGTTCTGGGTTTGTAACGGGAATGCTCGCATGTCATGCACTCGGTCATCTCAGCGTTTTCAAGGTAGCATAACATGCAGAAGTTAGGGCATATATCAATTTTCTGGTATCCTAAACCGAGGGGTTTCATCATGGACTTGGCAGCATAGAAGTTCTCTTTCAGCCTGTTCCCTTCAGGTAAAATGCTTCTTGCCCATTCAATAATTTTGTCATAACCGGTCTCACTTAACCCGTGATCTGACTTAATGGTGAACACCTGTGCTACAGCTGATAATTTACTGTGGTTCGCGCAACCATCCCATAATGGTTCGTCAGAATCTCTCAACAAATCAAAAAACCTTGCTGCATCTGCATTAGGTTCTTCTTCTACGATTGGACATTCCCTGACATTACCTTCACCCATTCTCATTGCATCCATAACAATATTCCTGTAAGGATTACTGTTCTCATTTCCAACTTCATGCATGTTGCTAGCACTAGAAGTTGACCCAACCACCTGTTCTTCCATGCTCTCATCAGGAACAAATAGTTCTCCGTGAGCATACCAACACAGGTAATCTTCCATGAACCCTTTGGTTAGAAGATGCATCGTTACAACATCTTGATGCAGAAAATTTAAATTTTTACACTTCCTGCATGGACACCTAATACCGCCATTAGTAAAATTCCTCGGAATAGATGTTGCAAAATTAATAAAACCCTAGACACCGTTACAATAATCCATCCTCCGCAATCCTTGGGGTGAGTCCCGATACATCAATGAACGATCATCCATGACTTCAATTGAACCTCTATAAAACATAACAAAAATATTGGTTTTCTCTGATATTATCCAACAAACTAAAACAACACTTATGTTAAATATTCATTATCAACTATCAACGTTTATACATACAAATTTATACATATATAAATTTACAGAAATCACAACTTCGAAATAGAATTGATAACAATTAAACAAGACTCGTTAAACAAGCTATTAATTATTTATTTCATCACAACGACACATTTAATTCGGTGTAATTCAAACAAAATTTCAACAATTTACAAACAAATATAATTTGATAAAATCTAAAACAAACTATAACAACTACAAAATTATACATTCATACTACAAGTTTCTTTGACAAATAACAATTAAACAACACAAACATTAACAAAATACATATACTAAAACAATAAAATTCATAATTAAATATTAAAACTAAAAAGGATAGATTTACTTAAAAAAAAAATGATAAAATCTACAAGAAATGGATATTGTGACGTACAAGATATAAAAAACTTGAGTGCTTGTGTTGAGAA
This sequence comes from Populus nigra, assembly GCF_951802175.1. NCBI lineage: Eukaryota > Viridiplantae > Streptophyta > Magnoliopsida > Malpighiales > Salicaceae > Populus > Populus nigra. The sequence continues at coordinate 7,358,800 of NC_084868.1, read as the reverse complement.
TAGTGAAGAGTTAGGATGGGTGTTTGGTTCCAGTTTGGGAGGGGAGAAGTGGGATGGGAAAGAAGAAGAAGAAAGAGAAATAGAGACAGAGAGTGTCGGCAGATTGGGGATATATAATGGTTTTTCCGACGGCATCACGACGGAATTAATCCGTCGGTGATTCCGTCGATGATGTCGTCGATGAAAGTGCCGCATCACTGTACGGATATCTCAGTTTGAATCCCTCGGTACATCCTGACACGACCAAAAGATTGATGTCTTCTCCCAAGTGCAGGAGTGTCGAAGTAATAAATAACCCGGCAAGACCGGGGTCGAACCACATGGAGGTTAATTATATAAATTATAGATAACAATAATAACAACAAAAGCAATAATAATAAGTTTAAAGAGAGCTTTGAGATGTGATATTGATGTAAGGATTAAATAAGGATAAAAATAATTGTCAAGGTTAGAGGATCCACTAATGGTATTTCAAACAAGTATAGTATAAACTCTTTTTATTACTCAACTGGAAACCACACACAAAGAAGGTTCTAATCGGATATGTTAACATGATTACATTAATTATCTTATTCGAATAATGCTAATACTTGTAAATGTTGTCAGGCATTCATGATTATAACTTATATTAACAACAAATCAAGTTCCTTTCATAGCTCAGGTGTCGGTTATACCACAAAGTATGGGCTATGAAAGTGCCAAGTATTTGTTGTACCAAGTGTTATACAACATAAATCTAGATTAACCATTTAACAAGCAAAGTATTAAAAGTGAACAAGATAACAAATATAAAGTATGTTAGTATCCAACATTAAGGTCCATGTTAAGTTTATATTATACTTATTCTTACACCATTAGTGTACCCTTTTCACCTTGACATAATTAACTTAGCAACACATAATGAAAGAAAGAAACATAAATAAACAAGGAAAGGAAATGAAAAGCATAAACAAGAAATTAATATAAGCAAAACTTAAGCATTACAAAATATAAAGAGAGAGCAAGAGCATGATCTTGATCTGAAAATCAAGATGCCTAAATACATGGCAAATACCTCCTTTTATAGGCCAAAATTCGGAACTATTGATTTGTTGACTAATTGATGAGTGGGTGACCACATCTTGACTTAGTGACAATTTTTATCTTCTTGTCTGCCAAAAACGTCATTGATGACGTCATAATTTGAACAAACTTAAATCATGAAAGTTCTAGGAAATTGTCTCATCTTTCCAGGGTAAAAATTTACGATCATTTAAACTTCTAGAATTCGAGATATGGGCTGAACACTAAACAGTGTCAGGGCTGCAGGACAAATTCGGACTTCTTCGTTGTTGCTACAATTTGGACTTGAAAACGGCCTTTTTAAATCTTGGGCTCCACATGAAAGTTGTAGGCCTATGTCTTAGCTTTCCATCCATATAAAATGGACCTAAATACAAGATCTACAGCTCCAGATATGACCCAATTACCGAACAGTGTTCCAGTTTGGACTGCACCAGCATCTTTTTGGCCATCTTTTTTTCCTTTCAATTTCAGTACTTCAACTCATCAATCAATTCTTTCATTTATGTGATAGGCTTGCATTTCAGATGAATATTTACCATAAATTAAAGGTATCTTATATAATTAGATATGTTATTATAAAACATGCTTTAGTTAAGGAGTTATTGATACTTCAAGTGCAAAATGATGATATAAAACCTTGATAAAAATGCACTTTTAAGTACTAATCACTTCTGTCGGTAAAATCGCCTGACGTCACCACGCCGTTGCATATTTTCAGACAAACTGTATACCCTATCGGCGAAACCGTTGGTATATACCGACATAAATATTCTGTCGGTAGATACCGACGGTGTCGCCGACAGGTTTATTCCGTTGGTATATACCCACAGATTTTGAGACAGAATTATTTCCGTCGGTATATATTACCGATAGAAAAAGTCTGTCGGTAATTCCGTTGGTTTTCTCCAGTTTTCTGGTAGTGTTTTAATTTTTTACTACTAGACTACATACTAGATAGTTACGTTCTCATGATTTTAATTTGTGTTTACTTGGTAATTAGAAAAAAAGAGTAAGTTTTACATTTATGCTTAGATTTTTTTGTCAAAACCAGAATCTCTAACCAAATTAAGAACAATGTGTGTCCTGTATTGATAGATTAAGAAGTTTGTCCTCCGACAAATTAATTTTAAGAAAGAATGATAGAAAAGAAATATCAAAATATAGATGGGAGATTAATTCCTTTCACGAATTCAAAATATCAAAAATCCATTTGTGATTTTTAAAACTTGAGCATGACAAAAATTATTATTTTTTTTAATAAAAAAAACACAAAAGACATGCTTATATAATTAAACTAATTGTTTTACCCACGCTCTCATAAAATTTATGTTAATTGAAGTCGATTTAAATTTTGAAACTTGTTTATTGTTGAAATTCTTGTAAATAATTCCATAAGCATGGAAGTGATTATTATTATTCTATAAATACAAATAATATAACCAGTTGTTAGAATCTCTTCCGATACTATGATAATTGGAAGTGTAAAAATAAAAGTTGGTACGTCAAATATGGAGTTTTTTTTCTTCCATTATACCATAGTTGACAAACTTAATAACCAAATTAGTACAAAATAATAATTCTCACTCTAAACACTAGTCGCACATTTATTACATGTGTGACCAGTTGTTGTACATATAGCATATGCATGACCTATTAAAATTCATAGTTGCACATGTAGTACATGCACAACTAAATGGTATGAATGGCAAAAAAAAAAAGAGTAGAGAGAAGGAAAAAAAAGAGGTGTCAGATACACATAAGAGTTCCGATGATGAAACTTTCAGTACCTTAGGAAAGATATCGACAAGACAAATCCATAAACATCATGAAAACCCAACTTCAAAGTTAGTGATGAGATGCTAGCAAGTAAACATATCGTTGCTTTTAGATTATAATGTGACTTACCACAAGCTCCAAAGTTGGCTTTCCATAGTGTCCATAGATTCATCTCGTTGATATATTTTCGGTGGTACTACGAGTTTTATCATTAGAGCTCCGGTGCATCTCTGACGCCTCATTTTTTCTTTCTTTTATTTTATTTTTTCTTTTCTCTCTCTTCTCTTTCTTTTCCATGTCATCCTTTTATTTTATAGCCATCATATCATTTTGCGTTATACCTTGATTTATAGAAGTATTATTAATGAAAATTAAGTTTTCATTAAGAGAAAAAAAGTATTACATGTGTACCATGACATTGGATCTCTAGCTGAAAGAGCAACACTATCAGCACAAGAGACTGTCATAGGGCATTTACTCTTGAGGGCCTCTTTTATGGTATGTATATATTTAAAAGTTCCCATTCCAAAGATTCTTTACGATGTTTTCTTTAATTCAATTCCATTTATGGTATCCAGCAAGAGTGACGCATCGCATGTCTAAAAGAACAAACAAGCAATTTCCTTTCTAATTAGTATTAGCTGGCTAGCTAGCCTATTAATTTAAGTTAGTTAAAGTGTAAAGTTTCACATGACAATGGTATATGGTTAGATTACCTCTACTATACAATAATGGAAGAGATTCTTGACCTATATGGTACAGACCCAATGGTGTTTGAATTTGACTTTAAAATATATAATGATCAGTTTTGTGAGATTAGACATCTCTCAAACCGTACATTAGAGTGAGTTGAAATTTTATAAGGAAATATTAGACACAAGAAAATATATAATTTTAGAGGGTCGCAGTTACTATATAAATCTTGTCAAATATACTAGACTGGATCTTGATGTACCGTTTGAGACATATCTAGAGTTACACGTGTAACTTTTCTGCGATTCAAGTTTGGATAAAAGCTAGACATCTTAAGATTTCTGGTCATATATAGTAGACTCAGTAATTCATCTAGACAAAAGAGAATGATGTGTTTGAAGTCAAGACTGAAATATGCCAATAATGTGCAGAAATTGGAAATTCAGGCTATATGGAGGAAATTATGATTAGGATGAAGTCTTGGACCACTGCTTAGTAGCTTTACTTATTGTCTCTCTACCATTTTTTTCATGGTCCTCCCAACTAAACGTAATTTGCTTGTTATACCTTGATTTATAAAAGTAATATTAATGATAATTAAGTTTTCATTAAAATTAAAAAAAATAGTACACATGTATTGTGACATTAGATCTCTAGCTGAAAGAGTAACATTACCAGCACAAGAGACTGTCATAGGGCATTCACTCTCGAGGGCCTCTTTTATGGTATTTACATATTTAAAAGTTCTCATTCCAAAGCTTATTTGTGATGCTTTCTCTTATTCAATTCCATTCATGGTATCCAGCAAGAGGTCAACATGGCATGTCTAAAAAAACAAACAAACAATTTCCCTTTTAATTAGCTTAGGGCGTAAAGCTTCACATGACAATGGTATATGGTTACATTACCTCAACTATGCAATCATGGAAGAAATTCCTGACCCATGATGATACAAACCCAATGATGTCTGAATTTGGCTTTAAATATATGTTGATTATTTTTGTGAGATCAGACATATCTCTCAAACCATACATCAGAGTGAGCTAAAATTTTACAGGGAGATACTAGACACAAGAAAATATATTATTTAAGAGGGTCAAAGCTACTAGACAAATCTTGTCAAATTTGCTAGATGAGACCTTCATGTACTGTTTAAGACATATATGGAGTTACATGTGTAACTTTTCTGCGATTCAAGTTTGGATAGAAATTACACATCTTAAGCTTTCTGACCATATATGGTAGGTCCAGTAATTCATCCAGATAAAAGAGAACAACTTGTTCAAATTCAGGACTGAAATTTGTCAAAAATGTGTGGGAATTGGAGATTCATACTACATGGAGGAATTTTTGCATGAAACTTTGTTTTTATTATCCTATTTTATTTATTTATTATTTAATTTTGAATAATTATTTTTAGTTTGGGTTTGTTTTGGCCCATTAGACATTATTTATGAGTTTATTTTATTATTAAACACATGTTAGTTGATTACTAGTTTAGACCCATTAGCTTGCAACCCAAAAAGGGTTTATTAAGGTTAGTTAGAGGAGACTATATTATGTTTCTTTTAGCTGCAAATTTTGGCAGTAATTTAAAGAATAAACATGAGTTTTTATTTTTTTTTGTTTGTGGCAAAACAACTTTTCTTTGCAGGGACAAAGATCGCACATTGACTTATTGAAGATTAACTGGCTTTTTTGTGTCATTCGCATTCATAGGGCTTATAGATACAAGGTTATCTCTGGGTCCAAGTCTTTTTCCAATACCTTTGGATCTTAGGTATAAGATTTTATCAAACTTGATTTTTGGCTTTCCTAATTATTATCTATTTTATGGAGAGTTGTTTGACTATGTGATCAAGAAGTCCACATCAGTTGGTATTAGAGCTAGACTCTGAAATCAAGTCATATCTTTTTAAAAATTTTATTTTCTTTGTATTTTGTAAATTTAGTTTTGTTTTTCAGTATTCCTCTTCTTTTGTGTTTTTAGCATCTAGGTACCAAAATAAAAAAGATAAAAAGGTTTGTTTTATTTTGTTACCATCCATAGACATACTAATAACATAAAAAGTACAAAAAAGGAAGAAGAAGAATAGATGTTGAAGCTTGTTTTAATTCTGTCGAGAAAACAAAAACAATAGAGAAACCAAATCATACCATATTGAACTCACTTCAAAACTGATATACTGGTTATTTGGGGTGAAATCACTTTATATATTAAATTTATTCTCTTTTTTATACCATTTGATTGGGGTCTCGATTTTGAGTTAAATTCTACTACAAGCTTATCATACATGAGTTTTTGATACCTAGGCATAAGATAATGATTTATAAACAGAGACACGTTGTTTATTAGGTACAAGGGTGCTACATATCGAATTTGAGATTGTTCTAATATCATTTGGTTTGGGTTTCAATTCTGGTTCTTAAAATTACGTAACGTGTCAGATTTGTGTCAAGTTACAAAAACATGTTTACTACCATGTTTTTTACTTATTCAGTTCATTTATGTTATATTTGGGTTATCTTGGAGTCAAATAAGTGTTTTCATTAAGTTTTTGCTTCTGTTTTATTTTAAGTCTTCATATCATCTTTATTTTGAACGAATTCCCTTTGTTAGTCGTGACATCATAATTGTATTTTTATTTTTTAAGTATCTGATTGATTCTAGAGTCACTTTATATATATATATATATATATATATATATATATTAGGATTGTGTTATGATAGCCATTAACTTTGGTTCATTGATTTTTAGTTTCGAAAGAATTGTAGGAAGGTGAGCCGAGAGGTAAAAGGCGTAGTCAGAATAATGGAATGAAAAGCCTTGAATTGTGTGAAACACGAGAGTTGTGGGGATATATTTTTCTTGCTACTAATCAATTTTTACAGATTTAAAGATGTTTTAAAATTATAACTCCATGACATCAAAATTAGATAACACCTTTCAGATGCAAGCTTTCGCCAAACAACTTGAGCTTTTAATTGGGGTGATGAAACATATAAAAGATGAGATGATTTTGATGAGACAACAAGATAGTGTGATGAATCGATTGAGAATGGGAGCTGATCGGAGAAGAAACCTTTTTCAGAGGGCTATGTGGAATGTTAAAACTGATCAATAGATATTTTAAAGTCAAATTCAAACCTGACTTGGTTCGTATCACATGAAACAGTTGTGTTTCCATGTTATAGTACAACTTAAAAGTCTAATGAAATGAAAAGCTTATAGTTAGTAATAGCTTAAAAGTATGATACACAAGAAATAATGAATAAATCCACTACATTTTTTCATGGGACATTATAGAATAAGATTAGAAAGTAGAAATGAAAAAAAAATCAATATATGCAAGATTATAGGAATAAGATTATAAAAGTAATGGTAATAACAAAAGATGTTAAGTTGCAATGGTGCCTCTTAGAACTAGCCATATCTTTTCGACTTATAAGGAGCTTCTAAATTAACTTTGTGTGTCCAATTGAGGAAGTGCGCTTCTTTTATTCAGGAACGCTCTACAAGTGGGCAAGATAAAAATTCAATATGGGTTTGAAGATCATGAGACCATTGAAGTATAAAAATATAAGAGCAATGATAGACCTGCAAAACAAGGGCCAAGACCTTTTCTTTGATATTAAGACTCTAGTGAGAGTCTTTTTATGGGTTTGGAGATCCTTCTATACCCAAATTAGTTTAGGTTGGAGATAAAGGCTCTATAATGCAGGTGTGTTTAATTACAAAACAATATTTATGGTTCAACAAGTGAAAGAATATGATCTTATCTTAGGGTAACTTATAAGGTTGTTTATATAGTTTTGAATTTCTATAGGTGTATCCACGCAAATCACAAGGATAAACTAGTCAATATTTTTTTTCATCTATAGCATTGAAATACTTTAGGACAAAGGCCTAATAATGACAACTATCCTATAAAAGTTGCCATTATTTTTTATTTGTGTGACTGCTGGGGTTTCTGATACCACTTGTCACGGGGTCAATTTTTTATCCCAAAAACAGACCTTACGTGACAATCTAGTCTTACTAGACTTAGCATTTCCCTCATCGATTCACTTGTGTTTGTCTAACAACTAAGTGTATCCCTCACCAAGAGGTTTCCCACGCTCTTTCCCATTACATAGACAAGTGGAATACACAAGTGAAATATACAGAACCTAGCACACAAGATATTATAGGAAAACATTCCCAATAATAAAAAAAATTTGCATGCTACCCTCTATGTACAACTTATTACATGGAATATTACAACAAAACTGTCTCCCAAGACATGGGCCACTTTTAGTTAGTTTGGCCTCCTGGAAAACTACCGATAACTGCCCTCAATTGCTGCTTTTTCCATAGCCTACCACTCAACAAACTAGATGTCCCTTCTGTCAACCCCATGCTGCCAGAATAGGTGTTTGCATGGCTTAGACTGTCCATCATCTAAGTCAGGATCTGTGCCAAACATCAACCCATATCCTGTCGAATCATTAATGCATACTGTTGCCGAATCTACACATGCACACTTCCATTACCTATGTGTGCTGCCATTCATGCCAATACTGTATTTCATCCAGTCATGGACTGTCCATCGTCTAGACTTATCGTCAACCTTTGTTGCTGATTTTATCGACTCTGTCGATCTCATCAGTACTGTCAAATTTGACAATGTCCTATTGTGTCATTCCAGCACTGTTTCGTCAAGCTTTGGACAATCTATCGTCCAAGTCTCCAACTCACGTCAGCACACTGTTGCGCTAGCTATTATATGCTGCCACATATGCACGCTATCGAGTTTTGCTACTGTCATGCGGGCTGCCACCCTGTAGCTACTATCCAGCAATGCTTTTGTTAGTCTACTCCTTGAAAAATTTAACCCTGTAACAAACCTTCCCCACTAAAAGAACATGATGTCCTCATCGAACCAAACCTGAAGGACCCTTGCACCAAGTCTGTCCACTGTCACAGATTCGTGTCTCTGCACATAGCCTCTCAGTTCTGCCCATTTTCACATCTAGAATATTGTCAATTGATTCTGCGATGTCAAGCTGACATTTTGTTCGTCAACTCTTGCCAAAACCAAGTTATGACTACATTCTTCTCTAAGGTCCTACTTGTTACCGCATATCAGAATATGCATAGCACACAAGATGGACTTTATGTAATCCTTTTGTTGAGTTAATGAAAAGGTTGGGACTTATTCCTATAATCTGTTATGTTTGGGTTGTGCATTCTGCTTCTATTCATTTGTGTTATTCCACTTGCTTGTGACATTGAAAGAATGGAGGTAATCTCTTGGGTTTGTGAGACAAACTAGTCATAGGCAAAACATGAGTGAATTGGTGAGGAAAAGGCTGAGTCTAGTCGGACAGACTATCGCGCGAGGTTTGTTTTTGGGATTAAAAATTGACCCCGTGACAATTGATAACAAATGTTGAACTAATCTCTAAGATGACAAGTGTTTAAGATGTGTGCTCGTATTTTGTTTATTGAATTGACTAGATTTGATTGGAGATTTTGTGTGTCAGGTGTATAGAAATCATTTGAAAATTATATAAATGAATCATATCTTATCTCTATAGATTCAGAAAGATTCTTTAAGCAAAATTCATGGGAAAATGCTTAAATGGATATTAGGCCATCAATGCATCCCATGCCCAAATTAGCACTCATGTTGTGTGGGTCCAAACTAGACTATTTGTACTCTAATAAGTTTAAAGATCCACTGCTATATTGGATTTATAAGATCCAACAAATGTAAAAATATTGATGGACTCGGTCTTGATATGCATAAAACCTAGAGCCCATTTGTGATAAAAAAGAACTATTTCTACATTTACATAAAATTGTTCCAAGAATGCCTTTATCATCATGTCCCAAAATATATCAATTAATTTATGCATGAATATGTGAGTTGAAAGGCGTGTTTGGTACAACTTCTGCTTTGACTTGAAAAAATATTAAATTAATATTTTTTTAGTATTTTATAATGATTTTGATATGCTAATATCAAAAATATAAAATATAAAAAAATTTATTTTGATGCATTTTCAAGTAAAAAAATTATTTTGAAAAACATTATGCATCATACTCTCAAACAGCCTTGAAGTACTTGAGTGTTTTTCTTTGTGCAGTCAGTTTTGATTAAGCCTAATCAATTCTAAATCCATTATACTTTTGCTCATAAAGCCTGTTGAGTTATGAACTAGAAGAAAACATTATTAGTGTCCATTTTGATAGATAAGCAGACAGATTGACCGTTATGCTATTGATCTATCTAGTAAAAAAGACTGTAATTACCTTTTATGCTTATTTAACCGATCATACTAATCACCCCTCAACATGGATGTGTCATCTCGCTCAAATGACACAACACAGTCATGACAACTAGTGACAATTGCGGTCATAAAGGGGGAATGTTCATAAATTCATGATCAAATATATTTCTATCACTAAAAATGAAAAAAATTGTAATCTATACGAACTATTTAGAAATTCTCATGTATATAGGATGAAGAAAACAAATTTTCAGAACCTATAAGGCATTAATTGTATTGATAAAAACAAATAGAGAAAATCTATCCCAAGAACATTTAGAATTAATTAATATAGTAGATGTGGGCCAGCGCTATGCCGCTAATCTATTTTTATTTGTTATCACAAAAAATATTTATAGAAGAAAAATCTACAACTCGGGTTATAGTCTTAATTGAGTTAAATAAGTTGATTTTATTTTAATTAGATGATAAGAAAAATTGGCAATGAAAATAAATAAACCAAATTAAAAAATTACGGTCATGATAACTTAGGAAAAAAAACCTTTTTTCAAAAGAGAAAAAACAATGTAGTTTAATTTTTAGCCAGTTAAATATAGAATGATAAAAAAGATAAAAAAAAAAGAATAAAAAATTAGTCCGAGTGAACCCAAGTTAACATGTCAGACATGTAATCTTTGTAGTAAGGGGTGAGCTAACTGATTTGATCTGTCAAACTCACAACTCGGGTTATGAGATCAAGATAACCAAATTGAAAATAAATCAAAGAAAATCACAAATCCCATATTAAAAAGAAATTAATATTGAACGATAAAATAAAAAAAGGTAAAAATAAGAGATGTCAACCCATGTTATCTTCTCAAATCTTTGACCCGGGTTATTAGACTAGAAGCACCATTCATTGAAAAACCACAAAGTCCAATCTCCAACCAATCAAATGTTGAAGAATGAATTTGAGAAAAGAACAATTATACAAAAGGATTCAAAACAAAAAAATAGCAATTAAAAGAATGAGGATCAAAATTGAAATAAAAATAAATTAGAGAAAAAAATTGAAAAGAAAAATCACTTTAACAAACAAAAAAATCAAAAGAATGAGGACTAAATTGAAAAAAAATTAAAATATCACAAATTAAGATTTAAGGATTAAATTCAAAATAAATAAATTTTTTATAAAAAAGCCATAAAAAAGAATTAAAAATCCAAAGAATAAAAACCTAAGTTTAAATATAAAATTAAGAGGATAACAATGAAATTTATAATGGCTAGCGTGACTTTCAAGGAGAGGAGAAATGAAAGAAAAAGAAAAAGAAAAGCCTTACCAATGACAATTTATCTTACAAATACCACCATGCGCCGCTCTATCAAGAAAAAGATGCCACGATGATTACAATGACACGATGGAAGGGTTTTTTGGCTACTGGGAGGCGCCACACGCACTACTAGAAGGCCACAGGTGTCTCCCCTGCGTTGGTTACATGTGCCAACCACTTTTTCATTTTAGTAATATTTTTAAAAGAATAAATTATCATTAATTAACTTGATTATAACAAAAAAAATCAGGGTGAAAAGACAGAAAAATCCCTAAAATCAAGTTTTAAAAATTTCTCTTTAAAAGTAATAAAATCATTTTATTATTTTTTAAAAAGTGAAATGATGTAAAAGCCTCTCGATGCTATTTTCAAGAATTTTGTTTTTAAAGGGAAATTACTAAATTTATTGTACTTAAAAGAATAAAAAGGATAATCACATTCCTGATTAATCTAACAATAACTAATAAATCATGAGAAAAGATAAAAATATATCTAACACTAAGGATATTGGTTTTTTAAAAAGATAAAATAATAATTATTCTATAGCTAATATATCTATAACCACAATAACTTTGCTTTTCATTTTAGCTTTTTTTGTTATTTGAAATGACAGATTGCTATAGTGTCTCTTTTTAGTAGTGATTAAAAATTTTCAAAAGAAGAATTGATCCTGATGAGTAGCCTAACAAGCAGTCGAGTTAGTTATAATACTATATTTGTATGGTGTAAACCATAATTTGCTGACCTCGAGCATTGTGGTTGTTCAAGTTAGGAATTTTAAAGCACCAAAAAAAGCTGGATAGAATTTACATGTAGGCAAATGTTTATACGAGGTAATAGTGTAAAGACCACAAGAAATCAATGTTAATAGAATATTTACCCCTTTTTTAGAGTGGGTCAATAAATTTATTTTTTAAATATAAATAAATATGAAAAGTATAAACAACATATTAAGTGTTTCGGGTCTAGCATTTAAACTAGATCTAAAATATTTTTAGGTTTAAACCAGATCTAAAATAGCTTTAGCTTTGCCTGTAAAGATGAACACAATAGTATTGGGTCCTGGTGGAGACTAGATCTAATACTATTAGGTTCTGCCAAACCAAATTCGGCATTATTTTTTTACTAAAACACACAAAAGACAATGTCTCATGGTGATACAGTGTCGTCTATAATACAAACACTTCATGTCTATAATGTAGTCTACAGTGTAATGAGTCTATGTTCATAATCAACAGGATCCAATGTTATTGAGTCATGTCAAACCAGACCCAACAACACTTTTTAACTAAAAACAATAAAGTTAACACTCTTGTGATTCTACACTATCATTCATAGTATAAACATTTCATGTCTATAGTGTGATTCATAGTACAATAAATCTAAATCTATAGTACATGCATAGTATTTTTCTATGTATTTTAAAGTATAATATAATGTATTTGAATATGAGGTAATACCGTAATAGTGTAAAGAAATGATTGTTCCCCGAGTTCATTTTGGATAATATTACAAATAAACTTAACACATCAGTGTTTACGATACTGTGTGCATTATAGAAAAGACTATTCATTCAACTTTCACATCACATCACTCATTCAACATACTGAGGCATAAAAAGTTTCCGTGGACGGCTCAGGAAGAACAGGTTGTTTCCTGCTTTCTTCTCGGTATTTTTTTCCCTCGATACTTTACTGGCAATTGCTTTTACTGTTACAGGAAGGGTTGCAAAAATATTCGAATGCCAGAAAAGCTCCAAGGAAGGGGGGCATTTTGCATTATGGTAGTTATGTATTTTATGAATGGCCGCAGAGCAATAGACCTCAAGGATAAATGGAGGTAAATGTGGAAAGGAAGCCATGAATCGAGTAAACTATGGTCTGCCTTATCTGCTAGAATGTTGATTTAAAATTATAGTTAATAATAGCTTTTTTCTTGTAATTAGTAACTTTTATTGACTTTTCCGTTTAAATTTTAATGGTGACATATAAAATTTAAATGGTCATCATTAATATAATTAATGTGTTGATATTTATAATGACATTAAATTATTATGTATTTAATTATTTAAAATAGATTTGGTAGCTGATATATTTATTGAGTATATATATAATCTTTTCATTATCAAAATTTTTAAGAGTATTTTTTTTTATTTTAGTCTCTTATACACCACTACACTTAATATCTTTATTTTTTATATTTTTTTTAAATTTTAATGCACTTTTTTTCTGACACATTATTAATCAAGCAAGCAAAAAAGTTATTTAAAGGTGTAGGAAATTTTTGTTGCATCCAAAAAATTCTAACGGGTTGTTGTATCTTGGAAAAAAGGATGTTTTCTCTCTAAAAATAATGCTATTATGTTCCACAATTCTAGACTTCTTCGAAACCCTTACTCTTTCCATAATTACTTTTAATTCTTATTTTATTATTAATTTCAGTTGCCAATTTAAATGTTGAAAAAGGAAACGGAAATCTTGGTTGAATTTATTTGCCTAATTCTTTCAAATATCTTTAATTTTCCTAACAATATTAGAGAGAAAAACATGTTACTTCCCTTACTTTATCTATAAAAAAATATTGATTTGTTCCCTTGATTGTTCTATGAACATCATAAATTTATTATCTATCAAACCTAAAAAAATTATTTGTTGTTGTTAATAAAACAAAAGTTTTAACATATAAATTTGGGTTTATAACAAATACAATCATGTTGCTAGTAATTACAACAATCAACTTGGTCAAACATCTAAAACTTTAGGACCTCAAGAGTCTTTTAAATCATCCGATGATATAGTAACTATGAGAGTTAGCTTTTTTTTCTTCAACTTATAGATACTTTATTTCTAGTCGTGAGTTAAATATGATTTTTAATTCAAATGATTGATGGATGGATTATAGGGCTAATGTTTATATGTGTACTAATAAAATAATTTTACTCTTGTTTTAGGATATAATAAAATAATTATTAGTAGATTTGGAGTTTATGTTGGAAAATGTTACTTAATGAATGATCTTTATAAATTAAGTATAACATCTTATTCTAATACTACTTTGCATTTTTCAGCTTCATCTATTGTAAATATTGAATATTGTGATTCATGGCATGGTAAGCTTAGACATGTTGACTTTAACTCTATTAAAAGAATAATGCATTTAAATTTAATTCCCAAGTTACATATAAGAGAAAAAGAGTGAAATTTGTGTACAAACTAAATATCTATAAAGACTTTTAATCCAATAGAAAAGAAAACAAATTTATTAGAATTAATACATAGTGATATTTATGATAGCAATAATGTCTTAATCCGTAGAGGTAAAAGATACTTTATAATTTTTATTTATACTTTATAATGTTTATTAATGACTTTTCAAGATATTGTTATGTTTATTTGACTAATTTTAAAAGTGAATGTTTTGATAAGTTTTAAACTTTTAAAGTAGAAGTAGAAAATCAATTAGAAAAAAAAATAAAAATTTTACGATTTGATAAAGGTGGTGAGTATTCTTTTATTGAAATGAATTATTTTTTAGAATTGCATAATATTATACATCAAATAACATGTTCTTATATACCATTTGTTTATAAACCAATATTATTTATATCAATGCATTGTGATACCCAAACTACTATAGCTAAGGTTAAAAGTAAAACTTTTAATGAAAAAAAGAAGGCATGTGACCATTAGATATAAATTTATTAGACATTTGATATCTCATAGTGTTATAATTTTGAATTTTGTCAGATATAAAAACAAATTATTCAATTATTAAGAAAAATAGGACGGGAGCCATTAAATTAATCACCAATCATGAAAATTTGTTTTCAAATATATAACGATCCCATGAATAAAGTTCAATAGATAAAAACAAATTTAATGGGTGATTAGAGAGAGCACATTATATATATATATATATATATATATATATATATATATATATATATATATATATTGTAGGGGTGGTCATTTAAATTGATGGTTAACATTAATATAATTAATGTGCTACATTTTTATTAAATTAATTTATTATATTTAATTGTTTTAAATATATTTGGTAACTAATATTTTTTTATTTTTTTTATTTTTTTTTATTTTTTGATTATCGTGGGTGTCCGGGCCAGCTTGCGCGCACCTCGACTAATCTCACGGGCCCTGAAGTTAACGACCATGTAAGCCTCCAGTGGCCATCATATGAGCAGCCATAGGGTTTGAACCTGAAACCTAAGAGGGAGCAAACTCCTTAGTCCCAAGCTCTTACCACTAGACCACCACCTAGATGGTTAACTAATATATTTATTGAGTGTGTGTGTCATGTGTTTGGAATGGTAATATACAATCTTTTCATAATCAAAACTCTTAAAAATATTTTTTTTATTTCAGTCTCTTATGATTCTTTACGCATTAGTTAAGATCTTCCATTTTATATTCATCTTAAATTTTAACATACTTCCTTTATGATACTTTATTAACTTATTGAGCGAAAGATGATTTAAAGGTTTGGGGAGTTCTTACACATCCTAAAAATTCCAAGGAATTGTTGTCTATTGGAAGACAAGCATATTATATGAAAAATTATTCTTGTACAAAGAGGGTATTTTTTCTCTAAGGGTATTTTAATTTTCCAAAAAATTATTCCACATTTACTTTTAGTTATCATTTTTATTATTGATTTTAGTTGATAATTTAAATATAAAAAATAAAATTTTTAATTGCATTTATTTGCCTAATTCTTTCAATCGCCTAATTCTTTCAACTATATTTAATTTACCCAACACTAACAATTTTGCATACAAAGACGTGCCCTTGTTCTGGTCTGCTCAGCTGACAGCTTTACTTTTGTTGGGATGCTTTTTGATAGTCAAAGAAAAATGTTGTGTCTAAGAACTTTGACTCTTTGACCATTCTCATATAGAAGCATGAAACTTGTTGGTTTGGTTATTTGTATCTGTAATCGATACAGGATTTCACAATCTATGTTATCACTGAAAATTTCATCCTATCTTAAGCCATTGCAGGTAAATTTTATGGTTGGTTCGTAATGAACCAAATCAAATTTTCTTGTTCCCTGAGAAGATGGTTCACGATCTGATATCGACGGGATCCAGCTTTTGATCGGGCGTCTCACTGAATCACTTAACAGAACCTACATGAGGGCCAGAAACATGCGTCTGCCTGTGCTTTCAGAACATGGAGCTCATCTTAATGAAAATTTAACGCAAAGAATCATCAAATTTGGTTGAATCTTGCAACAAGGTTTAAGAATGGGTTCTAGGTTGATACTTGGGTGTCTAATATAGAAAAAAATTAGTTTAGGATCCCATAAAGAATTGGTGAAAAGGTTCGGGACTAATTTGAGATTCCCAAACAAAAGCCAAGTAGAGAACGTGTACAAGAGTCCCTAACGAATGAAGCATGATAGATACATAGGCTCAAACCCTTTAAAGGCCTGTTTCAGAATAGTAAGGCAACTTCAGTTGCTATCCAGCGAACAAAGTATTGTCATTCTATTAGAAAATTGGTGCTCAATTTCGTGGATTCAATGCAGGAAAATACTAGGTAATTCACCCAAACAAATATATATCGCCGTCAGTACCATATCACGCCGCACACCCCTGCTGCTTCAATGAGCGGTGGAGAATCGGTAAAGAAATGACAAAATAAAGAATGAATGGGTGGTTTATCTATTCTCTTTTTCTTTTTTTCCCCTCCTGCAGGTTCTGAATTCGGTTCAAGGTGTTTAAATTGTATTTAGGTCCAGGAGGGATGGCAGGGATGCTCTAAAATGATACGCCCAATTCAGTTTTTCCATCCATAACACCAGTAAGATTTCTCTGCATCACTTAAAATATACAGTTTTGTGGAATTATGAATGCAACTAGTGCTTAATATGAAAGCTAAAGTAATTTGTGGGAACTATAATGAAGAACCTTTGATAGCTGCCTTCAAACTTAATTTTTAAAATAGAGGTAAACGATAAAACATTAGCGTATGTGTCAAAATTATTGAACATGCGATACAAAGTGAACTTCAAATGGATAGTACAGAACAGTTATCAAAATTCATTTTTTTAACAATCCTGGCTTTCGCCCAGAAAAAAAGGCCGCATCATAATCGGGATTAAATGTGCTAAGGTAATGAGTTTCATCTCACCTGCATGAACATGAAAACCCCCCAGAACATCTAGATATGATCATATTATTTGTATATGAGAGCATCACGTCCCGGCCCAATACCAATGTAATGAATAGGTACACCAACAAGCTCCTCTATCCTCTCCACATATTGCTGTGCAGCCTTTGGAAGGTCCGCATACTTTCTGATGGAAGAAATATCACTCTTCCATCCAGGTAAGACTTCATAATCCACCTGAACAGCATTGGAAGCACATGAATTAGAGAGTTCCACAGGACACTTGATGAGAGTGTAACATAAAAATGCTCCTTTTACAGTTGTGCATAAGATATAGATATTTGTATTATACTGTTGCAATTTCAAATCTTTCGATGATGAAATTTATCCTGAACATTAACTAAAACTGCTTTTACAGCTGGGACCACAATAAAATGAAGAAAGAACAGTTGGAACATGGCTTTTCGTCCACTATGCCCATTTTATTCATAAACTTGGCTGGTTATAATATAATCTGAAAATGGGAAAGGATAAGGTTACCTTTAATTGTTCAAGGAGACAGAGATCTCCTGGAAATGATTCCACTGGTGTACCATCAATTTGTTTATAAGAAACACCTATCTGGATTTCAGAGAATTCTGACAACACGTCGAGTTTGGTGAGGTTTAGAGAAGAAAAGCCGTTAATCTGACAAACATACTTCAACGCAACTACATCAAGCCAACCACAACGACGAGGTCGACCAGTAGTTGTTCCAAACTCCTGCCCAGCAAACCTTAGGAGGTCACCACCTTGACCCAATATCTCAGTAGGAAAGGGACCAGAACCAACCCTTGAAGTGTAAGCTTTTACCTGCAAGCAAATTGATGCAACAAGCTAGAATGAGCATCATAAGCCATTCCAACTTATCTGTTACTATTTATCTATTAGTACTATAATCAATACACATTCCTTGTATTCTTTCAACTTAAAAGGCAAATGTTATCAATGCATTTTCCAAAAAGCTTCATCTAAATCTCCTAACAGGAAAATCTTTCTTAGGAAGAAAGCAATAGAACTATCATGTATACTATGAAAATCTCTTGTGCTAAAATATGAATTCTTAGTAGAAATCACCAGCACACTAATAATACAAAAGAGAAGGACAAAAAGGCTCTAAAACGTAGTAAGAAAAAAAGATTAAAATAACCAAAGGAAGTATCTATTTACCACTCCAATGAGATCACCAACAACTCGGGGGGCAATGCCAAGACCAGTACAGATCCCACCAGCTGATGGGCTCGAGGAAGTCACGAAAGGGTAAGTTCCAAAATCAATATCTAACATGGTAGCTTGACCACCTTCAACCAAAATTTTCTTCTTCTTTGCAATGGACTCGTTCATAAAATGTACTGTATCAGTAATGAACGGCTCCAACCTTTCAGCAAACCTCTTATACTTCTCAACTTCTTCCTTAAGCATTTCAGGACCATATTTAAAACTCTCAAATCTCGAAGCAACATCTGACAACAGAGTATCAAGCTTTTGAGGAAAAGTATCCATATGCCTCAAATCACATACTCTAATCCCATTCCTAATCACCTTACTCGAATAGCATGGTCCAATCCCTCTCCTAGTAGTCCCAATAAAAGATTTCGCTAGCTCAGCTTCTCTAAGCCCATCTACTTCTTGATGAAAATCAAACAACAGATGTGCACGATCAGACACTAATATTCTACCCGTACAAGAAACCCCATTAGCTTCTAACCCATCAATTTCCTTAAACAAACCTGGCAAATGGACAACAACCCCATTCCCAATTACACAAAGAGTATCCTCGTTAAGAATTCCAGAAGGAACAAGGTGTAATGCAAATTTCTTTCCTTCCGAGTTATAAATAGTGTGGCCGGCATTCGCTCCGCCCTGCAAATTAACCGTAACTTCAATAAATTAAAAAAACAGAAAAAACAGAAATCCCAGTAGATATTTGAAGTAAAAATAATTCAGTTCTATAAGTGAGATGGGTATGAAGCAAAACCTGGCAGCGAGCAACTATGTCGAAATGTTCGGCCAAGATGTCGACCAGTTTGCCTTTGCCTTCATCACCCCATTGGGAGCCTAAGACGCCGGAAACTTGACTCAATGATTCAATTCGACTAGCTGAGTCTCTAGTGAATGACTCGGCAACACTTAAGGAGGAAGAGGCAGAGGGTTTGATGGACGAGCATGATACGAAGTTTCTTCGGATGCTGGGGTTGAGCCCGTGGTGGGCCGGGAAGTGGGCGGCATGGTAGGACCACCTAGGGTTGGATTCAAGGCGTAGAGAGGAGAGGTTCATAGCGAAAACTAAGAAGTAGCAGAGTTGGAGTTCAAGAAAAGGAAGGAAAGGGAGGCGCTCTTTTTTGAGGGGCGAAGGGTTTATGGGAGAGGGGAGTGATTGAGTGACGGGCGGGTGAGAGAAGGAATGGGTGAGGTGGTGATGTGTGGGATTCGGCGTTGATTGTACGCTGGGATTTGTGACAGTCAATCAGACTTCTGAGGGTGATTTGACCTTTCCTAAAATGTAATTAATTAAGATAAATTGCAAAAAAAAAACTAATACAATATATTTTTTATTTTTACTTTATCTATATTATTTTAAAAATAACATTTTATATCTTTAATCTACCAAGATTTATAAATTAAACAAATAATTAAATTATACATATCCTCTATTTAGAAATTTCTAAATCGTAACTCTAACCCTAAATTCTCACATTAAAGATTAAAATTAAAGTCTCTCATTTTTTTTTTAATTTTTCATGATCACCCTTAACACCATCAAGAACCCATAATCTCAATTATAATTTATATACCAAAAAAGCCTCCTCAAGATTCAATTTCCAATATTTTCTTCTCTTTAAAACCCATCAAAGCAAATGAAGAAATTTTGGGATTCAATGGCAAAAGTATATCTTGCTTGAATGCATTTGATCCCAAGATTAGAATACTTTCACGAACTCCCATTGCAAGGAAGCAATGCACGAAACCAAGGCTCTTCTGCTCCTCGTGTCCTTCAAGAAAGAGGAAAATGGATTTAATTGCCTGAAAGTTAAGGGGGGAGGGCATGGGGCATGCAATGATGAAACAATGGTTATGATCTTGTGGAAGGAGGTGAGGTAAAACATGTGGGGAAAATTAGAGAATTATTCAGGGGATGCCATCTCTTTATAACTTTGAACTATTGTTGTGTGAAATGTGGTAAGAAATGCATGGTTCAAGTGGAGGGATCTAAAAATTATTAATTACAAATATTCTAAAAAGTGTAGAGAAATTATTTTACATACAAATAAAAAATACTATTCATTACTATAGTGAAATTATATTTTTACTTTATGAAGAAAAAATAAGAAGCCTTAGGGTTGAGAGTATTTTAATCTTTTACATGATTGTTTAAGGATATATTATTATTATTATTATTATTATTATTATCCTTGTTCTTTTTAGTTATTATATTAATTTTAAAGAGGTCATCACAAAGATATTCTTATCTTACAAACATCTTATTTTTATTTAGTATAAATTTATTATTCTCAAAGATCATTTTAAAATCATATTTGTTCAATAATGAGTCAGATACTAAGTTCTTTTTAATATTAGTAACATGAAGTTTATTGTTGAGGGAAAGAATTTATTTCGAAGTCATATTCAATATGAAATTTTTGATGCTCAATATCCTAGAGGTTGATGAATTCTCTTTGTACAAATATTCATCACCCACTTCTTTATAAGAGGAAAATATTATTTTTTCAGCGTATGCATACCTTGTTGTACTAGTATAAACACCCCCACTACTCAAGATTATTGATTAGGTTGACTTTGAAAATAACATCAGACAAATATTCATTTTCAAAACTTCATTTATGAGGTGATCAACCTCGGCAATATTGACTTGAACAATCCTATTTTTTTTAGGGTTTCTTTATTGACCCTTATTTTTTATATCCTTGTCTAACTGTTCAATCTTAGTGTATATAAAACATTTTCCTTTGAATTTATTGGTAATTCCCTTTCCTTTCACAATAATCCTTTTCTTTTAGTTTTTATTGTGGGTATTTGCCACTTGTTTAACTATATGTTTTTTTAGGCCATTAAAGAAGTATAAGCTCTCGTATTAAATAACCTGCTATCCTCTTCTATTATGAACCTCAAAATATGATCTTTAATTTTCATTTCCTTGTGTTTATACTTCCTGTATTCTTTAAAGTCTTTTCAATATAGTGATAATTTTTAATAATTGCAAACACTTAGAAGAATTCACTCAAAACCATATCTTCAGCATGAATACCATGCAAGATAAGTTAAAACTCTTGAGCTTGACATTTCATGGTCCTTGAATACACCATCTTGATATCTAGAAATTTGCAGACTATGAATTTTTCATACCAACATCTTTAGCCTTATGTTTTTTATCCAAAGTTTTTTATAATGCCTATACACTTTTAATTGAACTGTACATATCATAAATTATATTGTCCGATCCATTTAAGGTATAGTTTTGGCATATAAAATTGTTATGATTTCATGTGTCCATAGTTACAACAATAATGGGATCAGATTTATTATATGATAGTTTTAGCGCTCTTTTAACCAAGAGTAGAATACCATTTTTTATTGTCATCTCTTGAAGTTCATTCCATTAAACTTTTCAAGTTTCTTACCATGTATCTCAAAAGGTGATGATATTTGCTGAAACATCATTCATTACGACAATCAAATCTTAAGTTAAAATCATGATAATTTTTATATAAACAATAGCCAAATATTTAGAATTAAAATTTTGGCTTCTCAAATGCAAGTATGAAATATCTAATTTAAAATTATATAACAACCACGTAAAACTAAACAATTTAACAAATAAAAGTTTTATAAGTAAGATAGTTGATTTAATAACATTTTAATTGTTTAGTTCAAATGATATATATTTAACACACATCATTTCAATATGTTTTTTTTTCATATAAATATAAATAAATTGTTAAACTTTAATTTAAGTTTAAAGTTGCTAAAAGCCTCCTAACTTATTAAACTAGTTTTTAGAAATTTAAATGTATAAACTAAACAAAAGACTAGGTGATAAAGTCTTAAGTTTGTTGTAATTATTACTAGTGATATGAAGATAAAACTTAATGTCAATTTAGATTATTTGTTTGTTTAATTTAACTACAAGATATGAGTATATAAATACCGTCAAACTACAACCTTAAAACACTACAAGCATGTCTGAATGAAATTGCATAAACAAAACTTAAATATATTTTTAACGATACTTACTTGTTGAAGTAATTAAATTTGATATAGATGAAAAAAAAAATTGTTATTAAAGATCAATTCTTTGTCCTTAAGATCTTATTACTCATCTCTTAATGGAAATAATATGATTTTAATAAAACTCCTAAAATTTCAATAATATCACCTTATTTGGTTTTACTCCTAAATAAAGTTCACAAACTCATGGAAATAACTCAAAATATCCTTACAATATAACAGAACATAAGCTCTAAAGTAGAAGAAAAAAAAAAGCTTAAAACTAAGAAAGGTAATCTAAAAAATTAAGGTGAAGAAGAGTAAAAACAGATTGTGTATAAAATGCTATTCCCAACTTCCTTTTATAATGAATTTTAAAACCATAAATGATGTAGAATTAGTGTTAAAATTAATTTTTACTATTTATTAACCTTAATTATTCTTTATAAAACAAAATATTCAAGTTAAAAGTTTGTTTGACTTTAAAATCTGACTTTTTTTTATAAATAAAAACATTTAAGTTAAAGAAAAAGATGTTTAGACTCTTTATTCAATGACAAGATAAATAAAATAGGTTGGGAAAAAATAGCTTTTTATGACTAAATTTTTTAAAACAAACTCAAATCCAAGTCCAAAATAGGTTGACAAAAACTAATTATTTTATTATCTAACAAATTAGTTAAAAAACTTAATTTTATATAAAGCTTAAATCCGGGCCCGAGTCTAACTTAGCATAAACACGTGGCATAAAATCAAAGCCCACTTTATTTAGACTTATTTATATGTATTCAACTTCTTATTATATAAACTACAAGAAAAACTTGTATTTTTTTTTAATGATAAGAATATTTTCATCTAAGTTTTCTTTATCTTTCTTGTATCTATTTCTTTTTTTAAGTGGATTTAATAAAGTAACTAATAGAATGTTATTAGTTATTTATGCACACGATAAAATTTTATTTGGATTTCATAAAAGTATATCAATAGGGTTTTTTTTCTTTCAATTTTTCATCCATGTTAATGCTCTGTATTAAAAAAAACTTTGGTTAAAAAATAATTTCTAACTTTACAGAAAATAAAAAGACTTCACAAAATTCTAAATTGTTTTATATAGGATTGAAGTCTAACATCAATACCAAATCAACGCCAGCACTTTCAAACGATAGTTGTTAATGTCAAAGCCTTTTGCTTAATACGCCACCGGCCAAAGTTCATCTTCCCTAACTGAACGTTTGCTCCTAAAAGTAAAAACCACGGCGGAAAGCCATTGTTTTCTTTTTATGCTTTATTTCTGAAACTTGGACGGTTTTTTCTCTTCTATTTTTATTAAATTTCTGTTCCGCATGGTTTTGAATTTGTCTTAGACAGACTAAATATAAACTTCCAATTCAAATATTTCGTTATTTTTGCCTGGTCAACGTCAAATAAACACTTCAACGTCCAAATGACCGGTCCAAACTTCCAGTGCCCGTCATGACTTTTTTCAACGCAACATTTATTTAGTCAAACTTTCCGATTCCAATGCCTCACAGTTAAAAATAATTGATATTATAATTCATAATGTTTTTTTTAAGTATTTTTTTTTAATTTTTAATATTAGTACACTAAAATTATAAAAAACACTAAAAAAAATACTAATTTAATATTTGTTTATGTCAAACATATATTCAACATATTCAAAAGCAATTTCATATGAAAAAACAAGCAGCCTCTT
Source organism: Populus nigra (assembly GCF_951802175.1). Classification (NCBI taxonomy): domain Eukaryota; kingdom Viridiplantae; phylum Streptophyta; class Magnoliopsida; order Malpighiales; family Salicaceae; genus Populus; species Populus nigra. The sequence goes on along the minus strand of NC_084868.1, from coordinate 7,334,569 downwards.
GTAAGAATTGGAGAGTTGCGGGTTTGAGAAAAAGAACAGGAATGAAGAGATGATTGGTTTTATTTTATTTTAATGTTAGTCAAAAGAAAGCGCGTTTGAGCATCCGAAAATAGTGTTATTTTTTGTTTTCAAGCGATCTCCCCACTGTTGTTTTCAAAGGCGGGCGCAATTGTTGTCCACTGCTGCGGCAATATGTTGGTGTATGTTGGCAATGGATATATTAACTAATATCGCGAGGAATCATTCTTCTTCTCTTTTCACATTCCACACATATTATTTTATTATGATTACAACAATAATCTATAGTGATTTTTTTGTTGGTTTTTTTTATAAAATTATTTTTTTTCAATTTTTTTTATTTTTTTTTATTTATTTTTTTTCAAAATTATTTTTGTTGATTTTATCTTTTAAATATTGACCTGGTTAAAATTTTTGCTTTGTAATTTTTTTTTAAAAAATACTGTGGATTGCTGCGATGTTTTTCCACTTAGTTTTTTTATTTTATTTCTTTATTTTTCAAAATTATATTTGTTGATTTTTTTTTAATATTGAGTTGATTGAGAATTTGGTTTTGTAATTTTTTTCTTTAAAACATTGTTGATTGCTATAGTGTTTTTCCGCATGGTTTTTTTTCCTTCAAAATTATCTTTATTTTATTTTATTTTTTAATATTGAGCTGGTTAAAAATTACAGTTACAATATGTGAGGAAAACACTATAACTTTTTTTGAAAATTACTGTCCATTGCTACAGTGTTTTTTTCCATATGATTTTTTTTATAATTCTTTTCAAATTATCCATTTTAATTTTATTTTTTTAATATTGAGTTGTTTGTGAATTACAATTACAAGTTATTACAAATAAGGCTAAATCATATGGGGAAGCACTATAGCTTTCATCACAAAACACTGTGAATTGTTACAGTGTTTCCAACATGATTTTTTTTCCCTTTTTTTGGTGTTTGTTTTGTTATTTTTTTTATAAAATTATCTCTATCGATTTTTTTTTTTAATATTGAGCTGATTAAGAATTTAACTTTGTAATTTTTCTTCTTTAAAACACTGTGAATTATTGCAGTGTTTTTCCATGTGATTTTTTTATGATTTTTTCCAAAATTATCTTTGTCGATTTTTTTTTTAATATTGAGCTGGTTAAGAATTATAATTACAATAAAACTAAATCATATGAGGAAAGCGTTGTAGGTTTTCTCACAAAACACTGTGGATTATTACAATATTTCTCTAAATGTTTTTTATTTTATTTTATTGGGAAAAGTGTTATAGTTTTCCTCACAAAACATTGTCAATTGCTACAATGTTTTTTCTCATGGGTTTTTTTCCTTCCAAAATTATCTTTGTTGGTTTTTTTTTAATATTAAGTTGGTAGAGAATTTAGCTTTGTAATTTTTTTTCTTTTTATTAACTGAAAAGCTAAATTATGTGGCGAAAGCACTGTATCTTTCATCAGAAAACACTGTAAATTGCTATAAATTATTTTGTTCAGTCTCTAAGTTTTGGATTGCCAACACAACTTTTTTTTTCGTTATGAAATATTTGTTCCATCATACCTTTAATTTCTATTACTTGTCTAGCGCTGGTTCACAATTATAACACTATCAAGTGCATTTATTTTATAAGTCATCTCGTGTATATTTATTTGGTGGTGTCACGGTGTACGTTGATGTATGTTAAAAAAAAAATGTTCGCTATTTAGGTGTGTCTCTCCTATTCCGTGTTCTGGCTAAATAATAATGGATTGCTATGGAATTCAATATGTTAGGAACTTGAATTTTTAAGTGTTTGGATAATTGATAATTATTTGTTTATATTAATTTTCTCTTTTTTTGAATTGATGGCCTAGAGGGTTAATGACAAGGGCATGGATTTCTACATGACAATCCTTATAGGTGTGATTTTTTAGATCATTTGTTAGTTAAATCAATGATTTTATAGTGAAAAATAATAAATAAATATTAAATTCTAAGAATAAGAATGGTCGATCTTAGCTCGTGTATGATGAATACTGAGAACCTATCATAAGTGACTAAAAATTGTGAATTTGTTACCAAGGTCATTCAAATAGTATTTATAACATTTGGTCCTTGAATTTTTTTTTTGTTCGAGGGGTCCAAAGTTTTTTCTTTATTCACGTCGAAGTAAAGAAAAAGTTTCTTATATCAACATTAATGTTGATGTAAATGTCTTTTTACACGACATTAAATGCTGATAGGAATATCACATCTCTATAGAAGACGACTCTACACCATTTTATATATAATATTAATGTCGATGAGATCAACCCTTATAATCAACATTAATATTGATTGATATATAACCAACTCTTAGATGATTTTTTTACTTAACATTAATATTGATTGACAGAAGACATAGGGAGATGACAACTCTAGATTCCTCTATAGTACATTAGGATCTGGGATGATCCTATTGAGTCTAGTGTTCCTATAGGTCTAAAGATACCTAGGTCTACTATGTAGCCGAGCTCAGGAAATTAAATTAAGTTTGATATCTTATTAGATCCATAACCATTTAGGTTTGTAATGTAGTCAAGCCCAAAGGAGTTAAGTTTGATATCTTACTAAAACTATAAATACCTGAGCTTGGAACAAAGTTAAGTCCAAGAAAATTAGATTTGATATTTTATTAAACACGCATGTACTTGGGCTAACATGTAATCAAGTTAAAAAAAAAATAGGTTGACAATCTTTCTAACTTTTTTTTTCAATGAATTTTGATCTTTTTTAAGCTTTTATAATGTGTCGTCTTTTTCCTGGATGCTCTTTCCATGAGACATGGGAATTTTGAGTAAATGGATTTTAGTATCGATCATGCTTATCTATCAAAGTGTCATGCATGGTTTGTAAATGCATCACGCACTAAGTCAATAGTATTTAACTCGCGAGTCCAGTTTGATAACCACAAATACAAAAAAGGTAACCACAAATCTCTGCTACTGATCATTCTAGTAAATCTAAAGTCCACCCTCAAAAAATCACACTCGTCGCATCTCGAAACTCCAAAGTCTAGGTCTCCCAGCCGTCCTTCACTCTTTCCTCATCATATAGTCTTCCCATTCAATAGCATGGGACGTTCCCTTTTTCTTCATTTATAAACACGTCTTTAAATAATGGACCTTATATTTTCTTTAGACGAATTAGAGAGAGTAAGAGAGAGAGAGAGACTAATCTTCCGTGCATAAAGGTTCTGTGACATAGTGAGTTGCAGTGGAAATAAAAATCTTGAAAGCACTAAATGGTGGAGGCTGTAAAAGCTCGATCTCTGGAGGAAACTCCAACATGGGCGGTTGCAGTTGTTTGTTTTGTGATGGTATTGATTTCAATCATTATTGAACACATCATTCATCTAATTGGAAAGGTATGACTTGAAGTTAGCTACCTAATGGCTATAGTTTGAATTTCTTTGTTAAGATCGAATATATCTCAAACGATACACACACACACACACTTTGTTCTTTGCATGCAGTGGCTGAAAAAGAGACGCAAACGAGCTCTTTATGAGGCACTTGAAAAGATCAAATCAGGTCTGAAATCTCGTAAATTAGGCATATGTGCATATATTATAATGGTGTTTTGGCTTCCAAGGAACTGAATTAGCCTTTGTGTATATCTTTCTCAGAGCTTATGTTATTGGGATTCATGTCATTGCTTCTAACAATAGGACAAGGACCTATTTCAGAAATATGTGTACCAAAGTCTGTAGGGGCTACCTGGCATCCATGCAAGAAGCAAGAGAAGGATCCGTCAGAGGATGAAAATGGGGGATCTGACAAATGTGCTGAGAAGGCATGTTGCCTTGATTCTTTTAAGTAATTTGTCTGTGATCTTGGTGGCGCGGACTTTAATTTTCATAATTTGGTGCGCTAAGAATTTGTAAATGAATTGCACCTGAAGCCAAGAAAACTTCAGAGTTATTCATGAAAAAAGCAACACGGCGGGCACATACAAGAGAAAAACGAACAAAAGAACTCGATTTGGTGATAAGTTTTAGCAAAGCAAGGTGTTAATCCATGGCACCTCTTGATCTTTGCAGGGTAAAGTTTCTCTTGTTTCAGCTGACGGCATCACGCAACTTAACATATTCATCTTTGTTCTAGCGGCTTTCCACGTGCTTTGTTGCATCATCACTCTGACCTTAAGCAGAGCAAAGGCATGTACAGTCAGTTTCTTTTTCTTTTTCTTGTGCGATTATTATTTAGAACAAGGATTTAGTTGTTTCGTTTACTGTTGTTGGATTGCAGATGAGGAAATGGAAGAAATGGGAAATAGAGACGACAACATCTAACTACCAGTTCTCACATGGTGGGTATCATACAATTACATGCTGAAATGCCACCTTCGGGCCTCCAGCAAATCTCTAGCGTTAAGGAAGATGATTGATATTCTCCTTTGATTTCAAAATGGCATGGTCACATTAATGGTGAACATGGGAGAAAATCCGTTGAGAATTTCTTGACCACCATGACAAATTATACATTTTATCTACTTCTTTTCCAACATTTTCTATTCATTAAAAAAAGCTGGACGAAAAGGATTAAACTACAAAAATAAAAGTCAAATATATAATTTCTGAAACAATGACAGATTTATTATTCAATGCATCCTGCAGACCAGGAGAGGTTTAGATTTGCAAGGGAGACATCATTTGGAAGGAGGCATCTGAACTTCTGGGCTCGCTCACCAATTCTCCTGTGGATTGTAAGTGAGAAAATTTACTCTCTTTGGGTTTTTTGTTCTTACAATTCCAATTGGCTAGCTCTCCTTGATAATAATCAATTGCAACACATTTGAGTAAGTTTCCATTTGCCCAGGTCTGTTTCTTCAGACAATTTCTTAGATCAGTTCCAAAGGTGGATTACCTGACCCTACGCCATGGCTTTATCACTGTAAGTAAATTTTAATATCAGATGCCCATTAATACAAAACTGATTCCATTGAATACTTAGAAGCTATGTTTTGCAATTGCTCTCTAGGCACATTTGGCACCTCGGAGTCAGATCAAGTTCGATTTCCAGACATACATCAAAAGATCACTTGAGGAGGATTTCAAAGTTGTGGTTGGAATCAGGTTACCTATCCACTATATTGATTATTAGCTTTCCTGAAAATGATAAGAGAGAGTAACAGAGAATTCAAGAAAATGACCTTTCTTTTTCGTGCTCGCAGCCCAACCATCTGGTTCTTTGCAGTTCTTTTCCTACTGTTTAATACATATGGTGAGCTGAAATCAGTATTTCTCTTGAACATCATGCATTTGTGGACTCAAAGATTTTAGCAATGCGCTCTCTTGTAGCATCGAAGTCGAACACTTTCCATGGTGTTTTTCCATTAGAAAACAAATTTTCTTTACATATTGCCATTATCACGAATATATAACTAAAAGATTTCACAAGCCAAACTGAAACAACGTTTGTTATGGGCAGGCTGGTATTCTTATCTATGGCTCCCTTTCATCCCGCTGATTGTAAGCAGAAAATCTGATTCCAGTTAGTCATTCTATTACTGACTCTACAAAACTGGAAAATCCACGAGCTTGATGTGGACTCTTTATATTACAGGTTATCTTATCGGTGAGTACAAAGCTACAGGTTGTTATAACCCAGATGGGTCTAAGGATTCAAGGCACACAGGTGGTGCAGGGTACCCCAGTGGTCCAACCAGGGGACGATCTCTTTTGGTTCAACCATCCACGCCTACTTCTTTATCTTATAAATTTCGTTCTCTTTCAGGTATCTCTGTGCATTTCGATTTACAATGCTTCGTGATCAACCTTAAATTGAAACCATTTCTTCTTAACTTTTTCTTTGTTGTCCGCCCATTTTTGTGAATGCAGAATGCTTTCCAGTTTGCTTTCTTTGCGTGGACTTGGGCAAGTTTTTTTTGGCTTTATCACTCTTTTTTTTTGCTGGCAATTGGTTTCGCTAACTAAATTTAACTCTTGGCTTTCTTCCCCTTCACTCTGTAGTATGAATTCGGGTTGAAGTCTTGCTTTCACAAGTATCCAGAAGATCTAATTTTGAGGATCACAATGTGGTGAGCTTTTCCCTCATCAGAACAGCTTTGAATCACACTTGTGACGAACCATCTAGAATTTTGCAAATAACACAAGCTTTTTCTGATTTGAGAACAGGGCAATAATTCAATTCTTTTGCAGCTATGTGACTCTTCCTTTGTATGCGTTGGTAACTCAGGTATGCTTGCTGCCTTGCAATGCACAGCCTTGTATCATCATCGCATTGTTTTCTCATATTATCTATCCTTAGTCTCAGTTTTATTGAATTATAGAGTTATCATCTAACTTTATTAAATCAGATGGGTACAACCATGCGGCCAACGATCTTCAATGAGCGACTTGCCAAGGCGCTGAGAAATTGGCACCACACTGCTAAACAACACGTTAAACAGAATCGACACTCGGGCACTGTAACACCAGCAACGAGTGCACCAGGCACCCCATCGCATACCATATCCCCTGTTCATCCACTGCATTACTACAGAGGCGAGTCCGGTGGAATACAAGCATCACTAAGGTCTTAATTTGAAACCGGTGGCTGGAGACGGACAGCCTCAGTATTTCAGGTTCTCACAAACACTTAAAACATGGTGTAGAAGAAGACACTGAGAAGCTCTTGAACTGACCTCCATTCCCACTCCAATTATACAGTCCAACGATTTTCAGCGTGACATTGACATGACAGATTTCTCCTTTGATGATCTAGAAAATAAAATGTGTTTGGGAATTATTAGGGTGATTTAGTTAACACAGTTGCTGAATCTGTAGCAGGCAACTCCATTAGTCTATTTTTTTTTTCTTTTATGTGATTGTCACTTGAGAACGATGAAAAACATAAGCGTTATGTGAAATGCAACATCGATTCCAAGTTACCTTCTCCTCCCAAGCACAGAATGCAAACAATTTAAGTAGAGAGAATCAAGTTTGGCATGTCAGAAATCTATAAAATATAGAATCACGCGGTGACACCAAACTCAAACCCCCAGATAGGGGAACCAGTAAACACAGCAATCATCGAACTGAAAATTGACAGAAGAGACATGATTTACTTGTCGGAGTATAATTTCCTATTGTTCGAAATGTGTGGATAACAATCTAGGAAGATCCAAGACCTTGATATCCTGGTTATATGCTAGTATTAAAGACTCCTATTAATAAGAAAAACGATACCCATGAAACTGAGCATTGAAAAGAGAATAACAAAAGAGCAACTTAAACACTAACATCACCATAATCTAACGAGTTTCTAAGAACAACCAAACAAGAAGACGACAATTATTACACTCAGAAATCACCACCACGAGGACGGAGCACGAGATGGAAAGTAGACTCCTTCTGAACATTATAATCCGCAAGAGTTCTCCCATCCTCCAATTGCTTCCCAGCAAAGATAAGCCTCTGCTGATCTTGAATCTTGGTTTTCACGTTGTCTATTGTAACAGAGATCTCGACCTCAAGAGTAATTGTCTTTCCTGTTAGGGTCTTGACAAATATTTGCATCCCTCCTCTTAAACGCAGCACCAGATGAAGAGTATACTCCTTTTGAATATTATAATCAGCAAGGGTCCTTCCATCTTCTAGCTGCTTCCCTGCAAAGATTAGCCTCTGCTGATCTGGAGGGATTCCTTCCTTGTCCTGAATCTTGGACTTAACATTATCATAACATTATTATTCTTGTTAGTGTAAGATTAAATAAATTTAATATGCGAAAAATTGCTATAACTGATTATGTATTAAAGTAATAGTCCAGAAAAATTAGCATCCTTGATAATAAAACATCTTCTAATTTATATTAAAATTTAGGGTTATTATATGAATGGAAACAAGAGACTTTTTGTAATATTTTTTTATTTAGATTAGAGATTTTTTATATATATAATTTAATTTTTATATTTTTATCCATGGATGTGTTTGGCTCAATACTACAGTCCAATGAAATTTAAGTTTTAATTATAACTTAATTATTTCATCATAAAATTACATGTTATTTGGATCACTTTAAGGATATTTTTCAACATTATCTCACATAGCTCATATAACACCATCTAAAGTGATAATATTTTTATAAAATTCAAAATATCTAGTAAGCAAAAACATTCACACTTAAATAAAAAAATATAACATATGAATTTAGAGATCACATTTTATAATCACGTATTTCCTTTCATGTATTACAATATATTACATCTTCACAATAAATACTTAATAATTGAATAAACTTTACGAATAAATTTCTAATAAGTCTTTCAGATCCAACTTTATATATTATAACACACACAAACACATATAAACAATACTTTATTTATATAAAACATCACTTTAATCTCTAAAAATAACATAAAGAAAAATATCTAGACAATTAACTAAAATAAAATGAATTCAAACATCAAATGACTTAGCTAGACCCATCTCTATATTATTTTGTTGACAATACTTTAGTCATGGGATTTGCAAACATGAGCTCAATGCTAATATGCTCAATGAAGAGGCTGTTTGGCTAAGCGTATGCGGCTGCGTTTGTTATGTAACATTGACAACATAGTGTTTGGTTATGAAATCAGCCGTGATTTTTATGCGTGGACCCTACCATTATCTGTGTTGAAAACGCTGTTTTGTTAAAGCAGAAATTACATGCTTCTCTTCATGTTCCTGCCTCTCTGCTGCATGCCTTCGCATATCATACTAATTAATTAACATGAATAGTGCAGCATGCTGCACTATTCTGGCCGAACCGTTTCCGGTCCAAAACTTAAAATGTATTGAAACGGGTTCGATCCAATAAAATAAAAAATAAAAATTATTTATTATTATTTTAATTGTGTTTTATTCGAAAAACTAGTGTTTAACATTATTCAATGAAACTATATAAATTAGACAAAGATTGCTTGATGACGTAGCATTTGCAGAATTTGATCGCAATCTCAATTTTGTTCCTGATTATATTTTACCTGATGTTATTGCGTGCTTAAGAAACCAAAAAAACTGTAGTCCTTGTCGGATGTATGAACGTGATGGAATTGTAGATATTTTAATGGAACAATAAAAAATATTTTATATAAAATATTATTTATTTTATGATATAATAACAATAGTTAAATCTATAATATTTAAATTAAAAACCATCAATATTAATATATATTTTTTAAAATTATTTTATAATACCAATTTTGAAAGCATTTTTAACCAAACACATTAAACTACTTTTTGTTCAACCTCAATTTCAATCACAGTTTTAACCAAACACCTATTTTTTCAAATCAACCTCGACTAAAAATACTTTTTATAAAATAACTTTTTTCAAACCACAATCACAACAGCTACTGCAATACCAAACACACTCGAACACTTTATGTTCCTTCACTTTCTCTCTTATAATGTGACATTTTATGTCGATATGTTTGTTTCGACTTCCACTTTTATTATTCTTAGAAAAAAAACTGCAGCTAAATTATCACAATATATCTTTATTGGCCTTGATATAAAATTGAAAACTTTAAGACCAAAAAGAAAATTCCTTAACCAAATTGCATGTGTTGTTGTTTTATAGCAGGCAATGAGTTATGCTTCCATAGTAGACAAAACAATAATAGTTTGTTTAATACTTCTCCAAGATATAGCTCATTCAATAAGAAGAAATATGTATCTTGAAGTAGACTTTCTTGTATTTACATAGTCAACAAAATCCGATTCTGAATAACCAATCACCTCAAGGTGATTAGTATATCTATAAGTCAACTTGTAATCCCTGGTTCCTTGTAAGTACATGATGATTTTCTTAGTAGCTTTCTAATGACTCATTCCTGGATTGCTTTGGAACCTTCCCAACATTCCTATTGTAAATATCAAGTCAGGTTTTGTACAGACTTATGCATACATTAAACTTTAAAACTGTAAATATATAGGGAATATTACTCATCTGTTCTTTTTCCAATTTATTTTATGAGCATTGATTCTAATTGAATATGTCCCCTTTGATAATTGGTGCTACTGGAGTTATGAAATTTGACATTTTAAACATTTCCAAAACTTTTTCAATGTAGGTCTTTTGAGACAATTGTAATGTTCTTTGAGACCTGTCTTCATGAATCTCTATGCCAATGACTAAGAGGCTTCACCCAAATCTTTCATATTAAAGTTTTGAGAAAAAAAATTATTTTGTTTCATATAGCAGACCCAAGTCACTACTTGCAATCAAAATATCATCTATATATAGGACAAAAAAGATATATTTTCCCTTATTAACCTTAAGATATATACACAATATCAATAATGTTCTCAATAAAATCGTATGAGACTATAACATTATACAATTTAATATACCACTATTGGGAGACCTGTTTTAGTCCATATATAGATTTCTTTAGCTTACAAACCAAATGGCCATTTGTGTCATCACAAAAAACTTTAGGTGAATTCATATATACCTCTTCATCTAAATCTTTATTTAGCAATGTTGTTTTCATATTCATCTGATGTAGCTTTAATTCAAAATGAGCTACGAATGCCATTATTATTCTAAATGAATCATTTTTAGAAACTGGAGAGAAGGTTTTATGGTAGCTTTCGCCTTTTTTTTTAGTATAATCTTTAGCCACAAGTCTAGCTTTATATCGCTCGATATTACCAGAAGCATCTCTTTTAGTTTTATAAACTCATTTATAATTAATGACTTTAGTTCCTTCTGGTAGTTTGATGAGGTCCTAAGCTTGATTTTTATACATAGACTCCATTTTTTTTTCATGAAATTATACCACATAGTAGAGTTTTCTCAATCCAGGGCTTATGAAAATAAATTTAGATCATCTTTAGGTCTAACATCAAAGTCATACTCTTGAAAGAATACAACATAGTCATTAAAAATTATTGGTCTTGTTCATGAAGATCTTTTTAATTCAACTTTCTCATGTGGTTTTACCTTATCATGAACTAATTGCTCATGAATTGGTTGTTGTTCAATATTATCTAAACGATTTTCTTGAACAATAACCAATTGTCTTTTATCTTTATACAACTTAGTTGAATATTGTGTTTCCTCAAATTCTATTCTTATAAAAAAAAAATTACTCTCACTAAAATTGATATCCTCATAAAATTTAGCATTTCTTTCCTCTACTATTCTTGTGTTATGATAAGGATAATAAAACACATATCATTTAGAATTTATTGCATAATTAACAAAATATTCATTGGTTGTTTTTAGGTCCAATTTCTTTAGTTGAAATTATAAATTCTTACCTCAATAGGACAACCTCATATATATGTATGACTTAAATTGGGCTTCTATCCATTCTATAATTCAAAAGATGTTTTAGACATAACTTTGGATAAAATTCTATTTAAAATATACATAGCAATCTTTAATGCTTCACTTCATAAGGATAATAGTATATTAAAATTACTAATCATGCTCCTTACCATGTCCATAAGTGTATGGTTCCTTCTTTAAGTTATATCATTTTGTCGTGGTATGCCAGACATTATATATTGTACAATAATACCCTCTCCTTTAAGGAACTTTATAAATGAACATCATATTTATCTATTTTTTATATATCTACCATAATATTTTCCATCTCTATCTGACCTTTCAATCTTTATGGTCATTTCATCTTGTTTCTCTACCTCAGTCTTATAGGTCTTAAAAGCATTAAATGCTTAAACCTCATTAAGTAAGAGATAGATAAATAAATCTAGATTGATGATTAATGAATGAGATGTAATATCCCTGACCATTCAAGCATGGAGTATTAAATAGTCTGCAAAGCTCAATATATATGATTTTTAAAATTTCTAAGTTCCTCGTAACACCTTTAGTGGTCTTGTTAGTTTGGTTTCCTTTTATACAATTTACACAAGTACTAAAATCAGTGAAATTAAAAGTGTTTAAAACTTCATAATTCACTAATCTTTTAATTCTTTCAATAGAAATGTGACCTAATTTTGTATTCCATAACATAGAGGAATCCTCATCAATTTTGCTCCTTTTAATACCAAAATCAACATGTATTGATACATAGTTGAGCTCAAAAGTGGGGTTTAGATCAATTCTATATAAACCATTAATTAATGTTCCACCAGCAATAAAATTTTTATTTTTTAAAATACTAAAAATATTTTCATAAAAAAAATACATAATCAACATTATAGACTCTAGAAATTGAAATCAAACTTCTAAAAAGGATGGAACATAAATGATATTTTCCAAATCTAATATAAGTTCAGATTTTAAAATTAATCTAAAAGTCCCCACAACTTTAACATCATAGTGCATCTGGTTTCCTAAATAGATGTCTCCTTATTTTCCTTTGGCTTTCTTAGACTCAAAAGGCCCTATATGATAATAATAATAATATAGATTGTAGAACCAAAACCAATCCACCATGTATTACTAGAAGCCTTAATGAAAAAAGATTCATGACATACTAAAAATTGACGTTACCTTTCTTTATAAGTCATTTCTTATACTTAGGGAAATGTTTTTTTAACATGTCACCATTTCTTATAGAAAAAACATTGGTTAATTTTGTTAATGTTGCTTTTATTAGCCTTATAGCTACAATGATGAGTTAATTATGCTTTGATGATAGCATAAACATTGAATATTGATGTTATTAATTAAGTAATATGTTATCTGTCAATAATAAAACATTGGTTTGATATAGTTTTGATGAATACACGAATATATTCATGCATATATGTATGTCATACTGATTAAGTAATATGTTATATGTCAATAACCAATTTATTAATTAAAAATATGTTATATGTCAATAATAAAACATTGGTTTGATATAGTTTTGATATATGCTATGAAGCTTTTAAATGTCATGCTATAATGCTTAAGTGATTTAATAAGTTGATGCTAATATGCTATATGAAACATACTTGTGTTCCACATGCATTAATCTTGTTTTTAATTGTTAAGCAAAACATAATTCATATATATTATATTGCACACACTTTTGTGATGATTTAAACGTGATTACAACATTCAAAATTTCATCAAACAAGGAAATGATTCATGAAGGTCAAGAACAAAAAACTTGTAAATATAATAATTATCGATTTCACTAATCAAGATTTTGTAATAAAATTTTGCCAAATAGCACTCAACTTATTTAGGATACATTGTAATATCCACACAATATAAACAAACCCAAAAGGACCAAAGAAAACCAAGAAAAGAAAAAAAACACAAAAATAGGACAGAACTGGACATAGCCAAAACGGTCTGATCATTTCTTAAAATAGTCTAGCTATTTATCAAAATGACTAGTCTATTTCTGGAAAATTTCTAAAAACATATAGGGTTCTTCAAAATAGTCTGACCGATTCTAAAATGATCCAATCGATTCTCCAACAGGTAAAAAACTATGTCTAACGATTAGTTTCATTTCTAAACCTATAAATAGTCCTTCCCTTGGCCAAAATAGGTGTGGAACTCCTAAGGCAAAGACCCAAGCATACTCCTAAAAAATAACTTCTAATACCCTTGTTTCACTTGTAATCATAAAAAAACAATGTTAAGTGTGAATTGGCAAAAATCCTCCAAATAAGCTTAATTATTATTCCAATTTACACTACTAAGAGAGTATTGTGGAAGGTGTAAGGGACATTCTAAACACTTGGGAAAGTCTCTTGGAGACTAAATTATGAGTGGTTTAATACTTGTTTTTCAACAAGTATTGATATAAGGTTTTCTAATCTTTAGCCCCAAAAAGTTTAGGGATAACAATTTGATCTTTAGCCTATAAAACGATTGGGTTTGCTTCTTTACCTGGAAAAAGATTGGTTTGATCCTAAGCTCATAAAAAGATTGGGTTTGATCTTCTACCTATAAAAATATTGTGTAAAGTTTAGGTTTCACTTGCTAAGAAGACTGGTGTGTGATAATGAAACTCTTAAATGGAAGCTCAAGGAGAGGAGTAGAAGGTTTTCCAAACTTCTATAAAACTTAAGCATCCTCTCTAAATTCTAACTCTTTAATTATTGCATTTATAATTGTATGCTATTAAATAAAAAAGTTTTTAAATTGTATTTTTACCTTTCATTCCTAATTTAATCCCCTTTTCGGTGTTATTGTTGTCTTAATCCTAGAACAATAGCTTTATTGGCATATCACAATATTTCTTCACTTTAAAAGTCATTTTACCTTTCTTGTCATTTGTTTTAGTTTGAGAAATCAAATGAGCACTTCTAGGTTTTTTAAGTCTCAATCTCCTTTTTTCTTGAACACACATGGTCAATAATTCATTGACTGACCATTTTTCTTTATGTGATTTATAAGAAATCTTAAAAATATCATATTTTGTAGGAGAGAGTTTAAATTGAAATAAATCAAGAATGAACAAAAAACTTCAACCTCCATGTACTTTAATTGTGTAGCAATGTCCTTCATTTCCATAATATGCTCGTTCATACCTTTAGAATAGTAAAATAACATATACGAAAGCCTTTTCATTAAGAATGAGCAAATTGTTTCTCTATGGTTTTTAGAAAATCTTTTTCCCTTGAGCATTGAATGATGAAACCCTTAGTACTCTTACTTATGCGAGATTTTATAAGCATTAAACTTAAGTGATTTAAACGTTTTCACTACTTATAATCAGTCTTTTCCTGAGCATTATTTAATTCAGTGGAGATGGGTAATTCATCCACATGTAATATTAAATCCAAATCCACACACCCTAATACAAAATGGATATTTTCCTTCTAATCAATAAAATTATCACCACATAACATATAAATACTAGATGTATCAATATAAGTAGTAGCAAAAGTTCCAATAACCAAGAAAATATTTTAATGTTATGAAACATATACTTTATCTGAATTAACCAATGTCAATATAGTAGTAAATTTCAACCTTCATGGGACAGATCATATATAGAACTTACAAATCAATTTAAAACTCTCTACAAGGAGTTGATATACCTTAATAATCATGTAAACTATATCATGATTTTTCTTCAGTAATTTTCTACAAATAAATATATTAATAGATCTCAATAAAAGAATTATAAAAACTCCCTGTAGAGAGTTTTATAAATTTCATGGTCATAGATCATAATACTATCCATAATAAGAAATTAACTTCTAAAATTAATAAAAAAAATTAGGTATAAATAATTAACCAATAAGTACTATTAATCATAATCATAAAATTCGGGATGCAAGAGTAGGTAAAAAATCTCAAACAATTTATCAATGCAACAAACAATAGTCTTGTGCCATAAATATTAAAACACTAAGATCTAGAGTCTTCACATATTTATGCTCTATACCATCATGATACAATAAACCCTAATAAACACTATTGAAATGAGGAAATTCCCAAATAACTTAAGGACAAGGTGGTGTGGGGATTCCTTTGAATGTTGTAATCAACAAGGACAGACGTTGTTGATCAGGAGGGATGCCTTCCTTGTCTTGAATTTTGACTTTGACGTTGTTGATTGATTGTATCAAAACTCTCGACTTCGAGAGTTATGATTTTTCTGTTAAGGTTTTCATGAAGATCTGCATGTTTGGAGGGATTCAAGAAAACAGAGAAAGAACTTAAATTTTGAGAGTTGGTGTAAGAACAAATGTGCACTGAAGTGGTTTTTGAGGAGGCACTGTGTTTTTAAAAGGAGGTAGCCGCCTAGATGGAATGCAGTTGAATTCTTACGATAGAAGGAAAGAAGAGTCAGCCGAATGTTTCTTGTTCTTATTAATTTCCACGTGTAAAGAACATTCGAGATAGAGATGTTCACATTTCGGTTTGGTTTGAATTAAAAAAAAATTAACTAAACCAAATTAGATTGATTTTAGAAAATATACTCCAGACCAAACCGAAATTAAATTCAAATAAAATCAGTTTGGTTTGTTTTTTTTATAAATAAAATTGGTAAATCTAATCCTGTATATGGGCTTTTTTAAATCTATAATATGATGGTTTACACTTTATATAGCTCTTTTTAAAATATCAAGTGTTTCAAATTTTTTTCTCTCCATTTATCGGCTAATATATTTATGTGTGTTTTTCCTCTCAAAATCACAAAAATGAAAGTATTTGCCCACATGAAATAATGGAGTCAGAAAAATCAATGACATCTAGAAAGTTGATAGTTTATATTATTTGTTTGTTTGTGACTCACTGATTCCCACTCCTTGGTATCAGCTAAAAAACAAAAAAATAGATGCTAAAAGCAATTTGATGATCTTCATTTCTCAATAGTTATACATCAATATCCACAAGGTCAACCATAAATCTTGATATCCTTGTGTATAACAAGTCGTGGGAGCGTTGGGTTAGAGGATCCATAATAACAAAAGGTAAATATCCATGGTAGTTGTGTTCGATTAAAATGCATAAAATTTAACTCAATAAACACAATATAATTACCTTCAAACAAGATGAGAGAACATAAAAGAAAAGCTAGGGAGATGGAGAGGTTGGTTTATGTTCGGCTAGATAGTGTGAAAAAAAAAAAAGAGATGGAGATGAGGCGTAGAGTAGATGAAAAGGAAAAGAAGAATGAGAAGTATTTTTTAGGCGGTGGCTTTTTGTGAGGGGGGTTATGTTAGGGTTAGGTTAATTTATACACCTCTTGATTTTTATAGATATTTAATTTTTTTGGTTGGATTGGTTCGGTTTATCAGTTTTAGTTGTAAAACAAAAACCGAACCAAACTGATTAGATTTTATGATTTTGAAAATCAGTTTAATCGGTTTTTTATCTCGGTTTAATTTTTTCAACTAATTTTTCTTTGGTTTTTTTGATTTTTTTGATTGATTGAAATTTTTAAATACCTCTAATTCGAGATACATAATGAACACTACTAATTTCTACGCTAATTATATATTAAAAAAAACAATTATATGTAAAGTTTAACACAAACTTCGTGTATTAAGTAATCATATTAATTATAATATTAATTACTACTTTGAGAGAGTTTAAGGTTATTTCTATTTCGTTGTCCTTTTCTTTTTCTCTCTTTCGTTTTTTTTTTGTTTGCATGTTGCTTTCTCTTCTATTGTTTTTGTTTTAATCCGATTTTTAACTCATCTAGGAAAAAATGTATTTAAACCAAAAATGAAAATATTTAAATTGAAGGTTAAAAAATATTTCAGAAAAAAAGAACAAAAAAATAAAAGGATAAAAGATGAGAATGTAGAGAAAAAGTGAGAAAATAAATAATGTGCCTATAGTGAGGAACTATTTTATTACGAACTATTTTATTACAATCAAAGCTGAAATTATGAAGAAAAATCAAGAAATGAGTGAAATTAACTAAATAATTAAAAAATTAAAAGTCAATGACCATATTGAAAAAGACTATTAAAGGACCATTTCAATGCAATCAAAGAAAAAAAATGAAAGAAATATTGAGAAAAATATTGAAATTGGTTGAAAAAAAATTAGAAGGATAATAAATAAATTAAAAACAAAGCGCTAAAATTATAGGATACATTTTTTCTACTTATTTCAAATTATTAAAATTTTTAGTAAATTTTTATTTTAATTATTACTGCTTTTTATTTGAAAACCACGTTGGTAATAAAAAATTATAGGATCGTTTTTAAGAAGATCATGCTTTTTTTATGATGATATTATCGATTTATTTATGAAAAAATTTATGTATAATTTTTAAAATAACATTCTTATTAATATTGAATAAAAATAAAATAACTATATTCTTAGTTTTTTATTGTAATTTGTTTTATATATTGTTCTTAGATTTATTGTTCTTATACTTTTTCATATTGTTGCAAAATGATGATCCATTTATGATTTTTTAATTAATATTTTATTTTATAATCATAAGAAGTTTTGTCTTAAAAATCAAAGTTTTTTATTAAAAAAAAGATGTTTTCATGAAAACAAAAAAAGAAATGCTTGAATAAGAAATTAGATTTTTTTAATTAAAAATGTATACCTTTTTCCTTGCTCGTTATAATTTTCAAAAAAACTTTTTCTAGTGGTTTTTTGCTTTTTGTTCAATGAATTATGTTTTTAATAAAAATAATATTTTGTGCAAAAAAAATTAAATGGATCAAAAAGACAATTTCAATAAAATAATATAATTTTCCTCCATAATTTTATTTGTTATCTTTTATTTGACTATTTATTTTTATTATCTTATGATTAAATAAAAAATATATTAAAAAATATAGTTATTAAATCGAGTCAGGCAATGAACTAGGTCATTAGTTGGGTAGGCTAATCTGATTTAACTTGAGTCAATTTAAAATATCATTATTTTAGTGATTTTTAATTGTTTTTGTAAAAAAATGTTAAATTGATGTTGTTTTTTTATTTTTTTTTAAAATCAAATTAAAATTTGATTAGATAAACTGAGTTATTGGTATATTTGTCAAATTATCAAGATCACACCATATTAGTACACACAAAACTAATTGCTTTTCAAAATGTTTTTAACTTGAAAATATATTAAAATAATATATTTTTATTTTTTTAAATTAATTTTTATATCAAAGTAATATTAAAATATATATTTTTTAAAATTCAATTTTTTTTAAAGCAATCACAAAAACAAGTATAGTAACTAATTTCTTGTCTTTGGATAAAAAAAAAAGAAAAAAAAGAGCGCAAATTACAACCTCTTTTGAAGCTATATTATCAAATTATTCCGAAGTTAGAAATCCTTTCTTTACTAGCGCTAATGGGAGAGAATATCAAGTAATAAAAAAGTGTTGCCTTACAGGCTGTAGTTGTTCACCTTACTTGGAGTCGGAGAGTTGAAAATTGGAACCGGAAAACCGCTTCGTGCTAAATTATTCCCTTCAAATCACCACCATAAGCTCAAAACCAAAGAAATTCAACCCAAAATCCTTCTCTTCTCTCTTTCATTTCTTCTAACCGATAATAATAATAATAATAAAAACTTATAAAATGAGCGTGATTGACATATTAACTCGAGTAGACGCGATCTGCAACAAATACGACAAATACGACATTGAAAAGCAAAAAGATCTCAATGTCTCCGGCGACGATGCCTTTGCTCGCCTCTACGCCGCCATTGATTCTGACATTGAAGCCGCTCTCCAGGTTTCTTCGATCTCTTTGTAATCAAATTGATTCCTTTCATGTTTCAAAATTAGTATCAACTCGTTGATTTAGGCTTTAATTAAATCAATTTATAGTTTTGGAGTGTAGTTTCTGTTAATTGGAAGGTTGTATTTCTGCTTACATTCTTGAATTTCGAGTGATTTGATCTATACAGAAAGCCGAGCTTGCTTCCAAGGAGAAAAGTAAGGCCTCTGCTGTTGCTATAAACGCAGAGCTTCGTAGAACTAAGGCTAGATTGCTTGAGGAAGTCCCTAAACTGCAGAGATTAGCTGTAAAGAAGGTTAGTTTTTGAAAACTCTTTCAAGTGATTTTCTCTGACTCGGTATGCATTAACTCTAGAAATTGATATCCTCGCGATTCCTCCGTAGTATACATGAATTTCTCTTTGATCGCATCGTTTTTCTATCATAAATTGGTATTTAGCATCCAAATTATACAATTGACAGCATCAGGGTTGGAGTATTGACAGGTTAAAGGACTTTCTACAGAAGAACTTGCTGCACGAAATGATTTGGTCCTTGCATTGCCAGATAGGATTCAAGCTATACCAGATGGAACTGCAGCTGCGCCCAAACAAACTGGAGGTTGGGGGACTTCAGCTCCCCGTGCTGAAATCAAATTTGATTCAGGTTATTTGTTCACTTGTATTGAAGCTGTGTTGAACTGTGAATAGTACATTTTATTTCTCATGATTCCTAAGATTGTTATGAGTGGGAAGGTTTTGAATCGTTTTTAGCTTATTTCAGTACTTAGGTAGTGATGTTTGATACTTTTCCTCCTTGTTGGCCCATGGTTCATGGATAATTAGTGTATTCTACTTATATATTTCCTTTGGGTAATAGATGGGCAGTTTGATAATGAATACTTTCAAGAAACTGAGACGTCTAGTCAATTCAGGCAGGAGTATGAAATGCGTAAAATGAAGCAGGTAAGTCATATAAAGTAGCAGTGTGTTTGTTTTTCATCTTATAATTTAAGGAAGTTGTTGGGCTCATGGTTTCCCTTGTTATTAACTTTGACATTCCCTCAGGATCAAGGGTTGGATATGATTTCAGATGGTTTGGACACGCTGAAGAATATGGCTCATGACATGAATGAGGTATTATTTTCAATAAATGTCTTATTTCTTCTCTCCTTTTGTGTGGCAAATATGTTGTAGCGTGGGATGTGCAAGCAAGGCTATTTGTAAGTGATTGTTGGCAGATAAGTAATTATCCATGGCATTTGAATTTGTTTGTGCTACGTGATATGTGCAGGAGATTGACAGACAAGTTCCTTTGATGGATGAAATTGACACTAAGGTGAGAAGCATTGCCGTATCCTTCTAAATTTTCAGTGCCACTCTGATGGAAACAGAGTTTACAAGAAGTGTGCCCTGTGCTTCCTTACAGGTGGACAAGGCGGCTGCTGACCTTAAGAATACCAATGTTAGACTTAAAGACACTGTTAACCAGGTGATTGAGCTTCATCTTAACAAAGTTTGATTTTTTATTCTTCTGAGATGCATCCAGATTCAGGCTTATTTTTTAATCTGACACAAGTTTTCATTCTGTTCCAGTTGAGATCTAGTCGGAATTTCTGTATTGATATTGTTTTGTTGATCATAATCCTCGGAATAGCTGCCTACTTGTACAAGTAAGTTCCTACTACTTTCATAAGTAGTTTACATGTCCACATCATTCATATGCAATCAAATGTTCTGCTTAATATCTCTATTATGTTTGGGTGAACTTTCTTTGTTTCTAATTCCTTGTACATTGTAAAATCAAGCTTTTTTGTAGGATTTAGTAGAAAATATGTCTCGTCAATGCAATTCTTAAATTAGGATTAGTTCATGTTTGTTAGATCCTGGCTCAATGAGTATTCTATTCAGCTATGAACTGATGCTGTTGAATTCTTTTATCGGAAGTTCACGTAGTATAGCTAGGATGAACTAGCTTTAAAAGAAGTACCATGCTGGGAAATTTCTTGAAATGGGTCAAAGAAAAAGAGTGAAATTTTTACTTTCATTAATAAGTCAATTCAACTCAGCTTCATCCCACAGTTGGAAGCTACACAGATTTTTTCATTTAATTCTGTTGTAGGTGCTCTTTTTGTAATCTATTATCACACTATCATTTTTTGTCACTTAAAAATATGTCTTTTTTGGTTGAACTTGTATCCTCTAAAGTCCCAATATTTTAAGATATGTCTTTGTTACAAGTGTGTTCATAGATTTATGATGCATATTGATACCCCATTGAAAATCACTGTCTCTTTACTCATCCTGAACAGGTGCCATCTTCTTCTTCCATGGATGGACTTGTTTCTTGTCTAATCATTTCTAGCGAGTACAGCATCTGTTTTAACACCTTTATTTTAGCTATGTTAATTAGCATGTTAACTCTTACTATTTTTTTATTATTGAGGTGGCATAAACAATAGGAATCCACTGGTTGAATAAGAACACACAAAGAAATGAAACCCTGCAGTGGCAACTCAAGTTCTCATTTTCATAATAAGAGCTGTCCAAATAGAGAGTATTTTAATAGGCACACCTCAATTTTATGAACTCTAAATAGGAAAGAAAACAAAAACAAAATCTTTATTGAAACATAAAAATATAGTTAAAATAATGAAATAAACATCTTAATTTCAATTGAGTTGGTCCTCCATCTGAAGCATTCTAATTTAATATTATTTCCTCCTCTTTGTTTTCTTGAGGTATGTATTTGATTTATCCTGTCTGCCTTCTTCTACCTATATTATTGTTTATAGTTGTAGAGGCTTAGTATCATCAATTGTTGAATCATCAGTTGATCAAGTATTGGATATTGTAACTAACTGATGAAACAATATGCTAAAAGACTAGATCAAGGACTCCATAATTTAGGGTATAACTCCTTCTCAGAGGTTTGTGCCAGAAACAATTTGATGTACAGGTTAAAATTAGGATCACCCATTGAATTCTACCCTCTTAAAGAACACAAAATCTGTTTTTCATGCTTGTATTTCCAATTCTTTTGAGTGCATTTTGTTAATCTGGTCTGTCTTCTAGTTTTATAGTTTTAGAGGCTCTAATACCATGAGTTTTTGAGGTACAAGTCTACTAAATGAAAGTATGGATATTTGTGATGAATAATTGATGAAAAGGGTATGGTCAAGAACTAGAGCAATGAAGTTAGTGAGAATTTGGAGATAACTGCCTTCTTAAGGAGGTTTAGCCACTTGCCAGAGACAATTTCATTTATGGATCTGTTACAATTACAATCACCTTTCCATTGGATTCTAAACTCTTGAAGGGCATATTGTATTTCAAATGTGTAATTTGGTCTTCATTGTATTGCTGTTTATATAAAATCTGTACAGTTGTTGACTGGGGTCATCTGGCATCTTGATGGCTATGTAATACATTTAAAGTGTAAACTGCAAAAAGGAGATGGTCCAACATCGACTTATTTTAATATCTTAACATGTTATATGCGTTTATATGATAACTTTAGTGTTGTTGGTTTCTGACCTGGTTATTTAGTTGGGGGTACATATGAGTCATGGGACCTTCAAGTTATTGATTTACCATGAGAAACTAGGAAAGAATTTGTGCTTGGTTCTAAATTGGTATGATTTCTTGATTTACTATATTACCACTGGTCAGCTCATCTTTAGATTGCCCTTAAAAGTCAAATGTCCGGTCAGCTCTTCTGTTGTTTGTCAAGTGGGAAGTTTTTCTGAAAAAAGCATCTTCCTTTGCAGTGTGCTGAAGAAGTGAAGAAAATGAAGATTCTACCCAATCTATTTCCATGGTACGGCAGTGATGGCTTTTTTCTGGTATAATCTTGTATTTGAGGACTTCAATGGCGCTTGTGTTTTCATTTGATTTGTTACCGTGCTGGGAGTAACTTCTCACGCTTGAAAATGTATGTTTGTCATTCATATACTTTTATCATATCTTAATATCTTGCAATTTGTTTCTCTCAGTTTGGGTATTTACGTGCTGAATCTGACCCATAGAAATCATCCCAAAGTTTGTAATAGCAGACCTGTCTCACATTGCCACGCCTGTTCAAAATCTAGGAGTATATTTTTGGTTTGTTGTAGAAAGAAGTTGGCGTAGGTGTTACGGGGCAATGTGCCTATATGGAAAATAAATTAGTGTGGATTTAAGGATTGACGTTTTGACAGTTGTTTCTTATGGATCTTGCATTTTGTTATTCTCGGATCCCCCATCCCACTTCCTTTTTTAGCCTTCATCGATTGGGCTCTATAGGGACTGCTTTCTCTTCCCACCTTAGAGACTGAGGGAGGACAATCCTAAGATTCAATTTTTCTAGTGTCTTTCCTGGATATATCCATGTCAAATGATGCTCTTAAACTACATGGAGATTTTTCGAGATAACCTCTTCTTTGCTCATGATTTTAGTTAACTGAGACAGAAGTAACCAACGCTGGGATTTGGATCCCAGTAGGTTGAACAATTTATTCCCTTAATGCCATCTTTTCTCTAGTTTTGCTTAGATTATTTTACTGGTAGTGAACTAGCAAGTCATGGAGTTGTGGTGCTCCTCTCACCTCTCCGTGGTTGATTCCTCATGCTTTTGGTGGATGGTCAAGAGGATTTGCATCATGATATGATTGGTTTAATGAAGATAAAGAGCTGGCCGTATTGAGGACCATCCTGCATTAAATGCAACAGTTTGTGGACTGTGAAGTGACAGAAGGTAGGGTGAGTGGATGTGTCTTCGCAGAAGTTGGGCCGGAGTTAATATTTTATCATTATTACTTCTATACCATACGAAACGAATCATTATGGAGCTTCACTGTCTATATGAAAGGTCAAACTTCTTCTTCTTTTTCCTTCTTCTTCTTCTTCTTCAATTTAGCTCCTTTTATTTCCCTCTATTTTTTTTTTAATTTCAATTTTTTTTTATTTTCATTCTCATATTTGTTTTTAACAATCACTTAGATTACTTTTAGATTCACCAAGTTGACTAGAGCATATTGAGATAATTTTCACATAATTTAATTTAAATTTAGGCTAAATAAGGAGTTGGAATTAATATTTTTTCTTATTAATTTTATCATATTATTTTCCTCAATTGTCTTTATATTTTTTTTTACTAGTTAGTCAAGGTGTTTTTGGGTCAGCCGAACTAGGTCATGTTAAAGTAATTTTCATATTTAATTTTAAATTTGGGTTAAGTAAGAAGTTGGGTCAATGTTTTTTAGTGTCAATTTCATCTTTTTTTTTTTCAACTTCATTCTTATATTTGTTTTTATTAGTCAGCTAGGATGTTTTCAAATCGGTCAAGTTAACTAACTCATGTCGAGAAAATTATTATATGGTTTGATTTTAAACTTGAGTTAGGTAATAAATCAGATAAAGAGCTTTCAAGATTAACTTGTTGGATTGGATTAAATAAAATAACAAATGGTTCTCTACAATTTAAATATTTTTGGTTACATTTAATTTTTTTTATATGACCTGTAAGCATGCTTGTAATCTAGTACAACATTCTAAAAAATCTAGGGGTATGACCTATCTTATTTATTGTTCATATAAATAGTGAAAGATGTTTATTTTTTTTTAATTTTATCTTTCAATATTTGGTTTGTATTTAATTTTTTATTAATTGTTTTTTTTTAATTTTATCCTTCAATACTTGTTGATTTTAAACTTGTCTTCCTAATTTATTTTGATTGGTATTCATAATTTGTTTTGGTTTGTTTTTTGAGGTTATAATAGCCCTGAACAAACATTCTAATATTTGTTTGTTCTTAATTTTACGAGTGTCTATTTTTATTAACGTATAACTTAGTAAAAATAGTAAAAAAAAAACAAAGTTATTAAACCAAGTGGAATCTATGACTTTGGTTGTGTGTTTGGCACGTGAGCTGTGAAGCTTGATTTGATTTAATGTGTTATTGTTTCAATATTAAAAAATAAATGTCATCTCAAAAGTATTTTTAAAGCCAAGTTATGCTTTTTGTTGGTGGATCGTGATGTCTCTAGCCCTATTAAATTAATGTAATTAAAGTTGATTTAGCCCTATTAAATTAATGTAATTAAAGTTGATTGAGTTAGTTTAAGATATTGAGTTAGTTTGAGATAATTTTCACAGTTCAATTCTAAACTTGACCAAGGTAATGATGAAAGTTAGTAGGTTTTAAAATTGACTTGTTGAGCCATGTTTAATTATAATATCAAATAGGTTTTTTAAAGGTTGATTTTTTTTATCTGACCTGCTACTATAACATAGTATGGCTAATAAATTTGTAAATAACTAATTTATTGGTAGATATATTAATTAACTACTAATATTATAATATAATTGCGACTTAAAAAATATATTATTACCTGCAAAAAGGAAAAAAAAGATTCATTTTATAATAAGTAAATAATTATAAACTATCAACCATATTCATTTAATGTATTCTAAAAATACACCTTTATCTTTTTGTAATTTAATGATTGCTTCATAATTATAGTAGTTCCAAATAATTAAATATAATTTTAATAAAAAAGTTTCAGGCCACCTAAGATAAAGAAGAAAAATAAGTGAAGTGATAAGGAACGAATAAGCACTTACATATTTAATATCTTCGAATAACCATGGAAACTTAGCAAGCACCCTTGCAACTGCAACAAATATATTGTTTGGAGAATTGAGGTTCGAATACAACTTATTATAACAATAGGAAAATGAGTTCCGGATTTTACTATGCTCACACTTACATCATAAATAAATAAAATAAAAAAAGTTGGAAGCTTGTGAACATTATCTGCTGGATTTGGGTAGATTTACTTTCAGGGTGAGACCAAAGCGTCTCAGCGTCCTCTTCGTATATAAGTGGTGCGTGTACTATAATTGTTATCGGTTTGGGGTATGTTGTCTTTTTTTTTTTTTCCCTACTGATTTTTGTGTTAGCCTTTTTAAAAAATCAATTTAGTCCTTGAGATTTGTTATCCTTCAAATCCTGTCCTTATTCTCTTTATTGCATTTTTTTATATAGAATAATTTATGAAATTAAGGAAATTTTTTGATTACTATTTGTTTTATTTAAGATGCTTTTTAAAATTGTGTTTTTATTTTTATAATTTCATCCTTCTTGAGTTTTTTTTCCTATCAAATCTATTTTTTTATTGCTATTTTTTTTTAACTTGCATAAAATTTTTTTAGATTGATTTTATTTTTATTTCATTCTGCAATATTTAATTGGTTAGGTATTTTAGTTTCTTAGTTGAGTCTTTGTCTAAAATTTAATGGTTTGCAGGTTTAAAAGATTAACTCTGGTTTACGAAGTTGACACAAGCTTCCTTGGTTTTTTCTCCTTTCTTAAGTATTTTTTTCATTCTCCAGCATTTTGTTATTTTTATTCACTTTTATGAGATTTTTTAATTGTTTTGAAAATAACATGGCCTGCCTTGTTTTTTCCCCCGGTCTTTGTTAAATTTAGTTTTTTTAAAGAAGTTTTGTTTTAAAATTAAATTAAATTAATTGATTTCATCCTCTAACATTTAATTCTTCTATGATTGAACTTCTGGGTTGAGTTCGGATCAAGAATTTAATGGATTGCGAGTTTGATAGTTTAACTCAGGTTTACAATGTTTACTCGGGTTTGTTTTTTTTTTCTTTTTAAATTTTTTTTTGTGATTTCATCCTCCAACATTGTTTTATTCACTTTGTATTGGATTTATCTTTCTTTTTAAAATAACAAAGATTGCCTTATTTTTTTCTGGTATTTTTTAAATTTAGGTTTTGTAGAAGGAATTTTGTTTCTTAATTAAATTAAATTCATTCATTTCATCCTTCAACATTTAATTGAGTGTGTGTTGAGCTTTTTAGTTTAGTACAAGTCTACAATTTAACGAGTGATGAGTTTGAGAGATTAATCTAGGTTTATGAGGTTCACCCAGACTTGCTTTTTTTTTAATTTTATTTTTTTACAGTTTCATCCACCACATTTATGTTTTTTTTCCTTGCATTCTATGGGATTCTTTTATGTGGTTTTGAAAATAACAAAGATTGCCTTATTTTTTTTCTAGTATTTTTTAAATTTAGGTTTTGTAGAAGGAATTTTGTTTCTTAATTAAATTAAATTTATTCATTTCATCCTTCAACATTTAATTGAATGGGTGTTGAGTTTTTTAGTTTAGTACAATTCTACAATTTAACGGGTGATGAGTTTGAGAGATTAACTCGAGTTTATGAAGTTCACCTAGACTTGTTTTTTTTTTCTTTTTTATTAATTTTATTTTTTTATAGTTTCATCCACCACATTTAGGTTTTTTTTTCTCGCATTCTATGGGATTTTCTAATGTGGTTTTGAAACTAACAAGGGTTAATTTAGTTTTTTTTTCCTGACCTTTAAAAAAATTTTATTTTTCAATTAAATTAAATTAATTGCATCAGAGTAAACATGAAATACTTATTTCATGATGTTTTTGTTTATCTTTTGGGTTACTTATCTAACAATATGTGTGATATTTTTCGGTTACCAAATTTTTTAATTTTTTTTTATTTCTTTTAAAATATTAATATTAATATCACATGAACATTATTTTTTATATTAATAAAAAATTAACCTCACCGCAGCGTATCGCTTATCATTTATCTATTACAATCTAAAAGACTTTCTTCCTTGGACTTGACCCAGCTAGTAATGTTAAGGAAACAACACATGGAAAGGAGTTTAGTATTTACAATAATAACTAGTACTGCCTTTGATACCTTATAATACTGGTAGTACATGAAAAATTAAGGAATACAAGCCTTGCAACTATTTTCGAACTCATTTTATCCTATATATATATATATATATATATATATATATCAAACACTTGAAAACACTCGCGAAACAATATTTCAGCTTTCCCAAACCTCACAAATATCCTAGCTGTATATTCATGCTATCCATTATAAATGAATCACCATAAGATATACGTACAATACAAATTACCATACCTATCTGAATGTACAAACTGTTACCACTATATATACCAATATAATACTATTCCACGTATAGTATAGTAGCATCAAAGATACTGGCGAAGTAATGGTCTTTGAACCTCCATTGACCGCCCTCTGATCATTTCATTCGAGGGTTAGGTGATTAAACTCCTGATACTGCACGAGAGGATTCCATTGAACAGGACTGAAACAGCCACTCTCAGACTGGCCCGGCATTCCACATAAATTCTCATCAGTGCCATCGTTTCTGATAGATAAAACACCCTCCTCCTCCATATCTGCCTTTGTTCTAAGCTTCTTGCTCAGTGGAAAACAATTCTCTCGCTGTTAATCTCTTTCCACATGTTTTCTTTTCAGTGAGTTTAACAAATTGCCAAAAGAAGTAGAAGATTTATCAGTACTTGGGAAGTTTATGCTCGAGACTCTTTCAGTGGATGGAAATTCCTGGGAAGAAAAGATGTAAGGCAACATTGGGCAATCGTTGTAGAAATAATTTCTGATCATCTCAACATTGGGGTTGATGTTCGTATCCTGGAGACCATTCACTCTTGGGAAGAAGCCAGTCGGCGCAGAACTTGGAACGTTTTGATCTTCCCATGTGCTTCTGGGAATGCTGTTCTTTTGCCTAACTCGACACAGCACCCAATCATCCAACTGCAACAAGGAGAAATGTTGTTACCAAACCTAACATTTTTACCAAATATAACTATGAGTTCGAACCCGGCGACTTACCCTCATAGATCCTTTTCTCTTGGAATTGTGGCATCTAGCAATCTGTATTCATGCATGATCCAGCCAGTTGAGAAATAATTAGGAGGCTTAACCTAATAGTTAGCCAACCCCTTCTATATATATGAGTAGGGCAATATACAATAGTAAAGGTGGAGATTACCACATAAGAATATGACTACAATAGTTCATATATAGTTACATTCTATAATACACCCCCTCAAGCTGAGGGTGGAGGATCAACCCGAAGCTTGAATCTAAAAGCAGTAAACGAAGAAGCAGGAAGTGGCTTAGTGAAGACATCGGCAAGTTGATCATGAGAGGAAATAAAACGAATCTGAATCTCCTTCTTCGCAACTCTATCTCGGACAAAATGATAATCAATCTCAATATATTTTGTGCGAGCATGAAATACAAGGTTTGCTGACAAATACGTGGCACCAAGGTTGTCACACCAGATAATAGGGGCAGAAGCAGTCGGAATCTGAAGATCCGTTAACAAGTACTGAAGCCAGATAACTTCAGCCGTGCCATCGGCTAAGGCTTTGTACTCAGCTTCCGTTGAAGAACGAGCAACAGTGCGTTGCTTACTTGATTTCCACGAAATCGGCGTTTGACCAAAGAACACAAGGTAACCACCTGTAGACTTTCTATCCTCAATACTACCTGCCCAATCTGCATCTGTAAAACCATGTAAAGCAAAAGAAGAGCTGCGAGTAATATGTAAACCATGTGATGCCGTACCACGAAGATAACGCAAGATGCGTTTCACTGCGGCCCAATGAGATTCTGTAGGAGCATGCATAAACTGACAGACCCGGTTAATAGCAAAGAAAATATCCGGGCGTGTGAAAGTGAGATATTGGAGGGCACCAACAAGTTGCCGAAAACGAGTAGCATCAGAAAACAATGGATCCGGCATAATGGTGGCTTTGGATGCCGAAATAGGAGTATCAACTGGTTTACAGGATAACATACCAGCTCGTGTGAGGATGTCAAGTGTATACTTATGTTGGCAAAGCATAAGTCCCAAACTAGTACACTGTACTTCAATACCCAAAAAATAATGAACATCACCCAAATCCCGAAGTTTAAATTCTGAGCTCAGTAGCTGAATGAGGCGTTGTAGTAGAATAGCATTATTACCCGTAAGTAGAATATCATCAACATAAACCAAAAGATAACAAATATTGCTACCAACCGAGAAGATAAACAATGAGGTATCCACTTTAGAAGCATGAAAACCAATGGATAATAGGAAGTCATTTAGACGAGTGTACCAAGCCCGCAGAGCCTGTTTTAATCCATATAGAGATTTATGCAATCGACATACATGACCTGGGAGAGCAGAATCAACAAAACCTGGAGGTTGTTTCATGTAAACCTCTTCATCAAGGACTCCATTTAGAAATGCATTATGAATGTCAAGCTGATGAATTTTCTAACCACTCGAAACTGCAATGGAGAACACTAAGCGTACCGTTGCCTGTTTGATAACAGGACTAAAAGTTTCTGAGTAATCAATACCTTCTTGCTGAGTGAAGCCCCTAGCAACCAGGCATGCCTTATACCTCTCAATGCTACCATCAGATCTGCGTTTAATTTTGTAGACCCATCGGCTACCAACAACATTCATGGATGGATGAAACGGCACTAAAGTCCATGTTCTATTTGCGCGTAAGGCCTGAATTTCCTCATGCATAGCATTATGCCACGCCTCATATCTGTTAGCATCAGGAAAAATAAGAGGCTCATGCGAGGGAGCAGATGTGGCTGCCGTGGTGGTGGTCAGTGCTGTCTCGGACGAAGAACCATGGGGTGTTTAGGAGCAGCCGGACATGGAGTAGTAGTACCTGTACCTGGAATGTGCTGAAGAGGATAGGAGGAGAGATCAACACAAAATTGCAGACCAGGAGGTGAAGCCGGGGAGGTGCTGGGTTGTGCCGCTACTGAATCCTGCAAGTCAGAACCTGTTCCTGCACAATAATCATTGGAAAGACAAGCACGTGGTGACAATATGGCTGTGTGGGGGTGGTGAGGCAGGGTCAGCTGAATCAACAGGCAAGGGGGCAAGCTGGGGAGGTACGACAAGGGGCAAAGGTGAGTTGTGTGTTCTGCTGATTTGGGAAGGAATAGGCTGAAAACAGGAAGGAGGATGCAAGGATGGAAGATAGGTAGGTGGAGTGGGGGGAACCGGGGGTGTTGTTACCTGTTCAGACTTTTTAAAAGGAAAGACACATTCATGAAAATGAACATGACGGGAGACATAGACACGACCAGACTCTAAATCAAGACACCGATAACCAAGATGAGACGAGCTATAGCCTAAAAACACACAAGGAGAAGACTGAAAATCTAATTTATGAGCATGATATGGACGTAAAAATGGAAAACAAAGACACCCAAATGTACGCAGGAAGTTATAATCAGGAGTGCGATGAAACAGACACGCAAAAGGAGATTTATTTTGAAGAACATGAGTAGGCATGCGATTAATAAGATATACTGATGATTCCATAGCATAGTTCCAAAAACACAATGGGGCATGACACTGGCCTAAAAGGGTTAGGTCAGTTTCGATAATATGTCTATGACGACGTTCAACTATGCCATTTTGTTCATGAGTATGAGGACAAATTAATCGATGATGAATACCAATGGTTTGAAAAAATTTATTTAATTTTCGATATTCACCACCCCAATCAGTTTGAACAGATTTAATTTTAAGAGAAAACTAACGCTTAACAAGTGTCTGAAAACGTTGAAACGTGGAAAATACATCAGATTTTGCAACAAGCGGATAATACCAGATATATTTAGTGTGCGCATCAACAAAGATAACAAAATAACAAAAACCATCAGAAGAAAACATTGGAGCAGGACCCCAAACATCACTAAAAATTAATTCAAGTGGGGTAGAAGTTTTGTGACCCGTCGGTCGTAATGACAAATGGGATGACTTGCCTAAAGGACATGCTTGACATTGAGTAAAAGATCGTCTAGACGTACAAATAATTTTATTATCGGAAACTAACAAATTTAGAATGCGAGGAGTTGGATGACCTAAACGACGATGCCACAGGTCGGCAGTCGCGGAAATGCAAGGAGACCAAAAAGCTTGAGGAACTGACGTAGCTGAAGACTCGGAGAGAACATAAAGGCCATCATGACTCCGACCGGAAAGAAGAACTTCCTTGGTGACGAGATCCTTCACATAAAACACAGAATCGTGAAATTCAAAATAAACATGATTATCACGACAGAATTTCTGAACAGATAACAATGGTTTGGTAATGTGAGGCACACGAAGAACATTAGTTAACGTAAACAAACGTTTTGGGGAATATAAAGTAGTATGTCCAACATGGGATATGTCAAGGGCCTTACCATCACCAACATGCAAGAAATCATTACCAAGATAAGGAGCAGAATCAGTTAGAGTTGCAAGGTCAGGCGTCACATGTTGATTCGCGCCGGTGTCGGGAAACCAAGTCGTTGCAGCAGAATCATTCGCAACAGCAAGGTGAGCAGAGGGTTGCTGTGTGCTGCTGCGAAATTGAGAGCATTGAAGAGCTGAATGGCCAAGATTGGAACATATTTGGCAGCGTACATGTCCAGACCACTACCCCTGATTCGGCCTGAAATCTGTAGCAGAGGTGCGCCTGTTCTGCCACTGATTCTGCCTCCAGTCTGCAGCAGAGTGACCTCTGTTTTGGGCCTGAAATCGATTGTTGCTGGGATGCCAATTACCCCTATAACGTCCCCTATTTCGGCTGTGATTAGTCATGGCAAGATGAGCAGAAAGCTGAGGTGTTGGCAGCAATGGTGGCTGCTGCGGCAGAGAAGAAGAAGACAGCAGAGGTGAAGAGGATGAACCGACAGCCATGGAGTGAAAAGAATTCTTGTGCAGAAAGTCATGAGTAAGAAGATGGCTATGAAGATCAGCATACGATAGCGGTTCGGCCTTGGTTATGAGGCTAGTTACCAAGTCTTTAAACTCACCGCGAAGGCCACGAAACACATAGAGATTGAAATCTTCAAGAGACATTGGGCGACCAGCAGCAGCCAATTCGTCAAATAACGATTTGGCTTGCTGCATATACATACTAACGGATGCATCACCTTGCCGAAGGTCTTGAAAGGAGCCATGTAGTTGCATGATCCGGGAATTAGATGGGGAGGCAAGTGCATTCTCAAGCGTGCGCCAAACACAATGTGAAGTAGAACAATCTACTACAAGATGCAACACATCCACGGAGAGAGAGGAGAGTAGAGCACTCAAAATAAGTTGATCTTGTTGCTTCCAACGAAGAAAAAAAGGGCTGATGGCAGAGGAAGAACCATCCGAAGCATCAATCATATGAGATGGAGGACACGGCAAGGAGCCGTCAACAAAGTGAAAAACACCTTGACCAAGGAGATATGGCTTCATCTGCATTCTCCAATAGAGATAGTTTATGTTCGTAAGTTTCAACGACACAATTTGGTGGGTGTTTGATAGAGGAACCATTGTTGAAGTGTGTGTTCCCATAAGAGGCAAAGGAACGGTAGAATTATGAGAAGAAGAGTCAGACACATGAAGTTGTTCTCGGCCAGCAGCAGGAGGATGACTGGCCGATGATGTTGCAACAGGAGAAGAGATGGCAACGGCGGCAACAAGAGGAGAATCCAAGGGGAAGAAAAGATTAGGGCTGGCTGCAAAGTTGCAAAGGGAGAAAAGAGTTTTGACGGCCGAAGGCTCTAATACCAAGTTGAGAAATAATTAGGAGGCTTAACCTAATAGTTAGCCAACCCCTTCTATATATATGAGTAGGGCAATATACAATAGTAAAGGTGGAGATTACCACATAAGAATATGACTACAATAGTTTCTATATAGTTACATTCTATAATACAGCCTGTCTTTATTCCTTTAGGAGGGCGTCCTTTGTAGAACACAAGAGCCTTTTTAACACCAATTTTTGTCGTTCCGCATGAATTGATAATCGATTTATCTGTCCCTGTTGCCTTCCAATAACCTGAAGCTGCTGCCCTGTTAGGCCGGGCTCCGTTGGGGTACGTATTTCCTATCCCTTGGCGTAAAGAAATACCATTCATCCACTCCAAACAAAGCTTTCTCTGTATTGAAAGAAAAAAATGCTTGTCAGTAGGCAATAGCTATACAGAGATGCATGTATGCAAAAAAGAAGCAACGGAAAAGCAATATACAGACTCTGTAGCTCCCATGGGTTATACTTGCAGAGATCTATCTCAGCAATAATAGATGCTGGAAGTGGATTTGAAGTGATTTTGTTCTTCAAATAGTGTACTATGAGCTCCTCATCAGATGGATGAAATCTAAATCCCGGTGGAAGTTGAATATCTGAGCTGGCTTTGGCCTCCATGTTTAAGAAGCTTTGTTTCTTGGCGATGGAAGAACCTAGGGAGACCGAATCAATGAGACCAGCGATATAAACGATCAAAATGGTCAAGGTTGGGGAGCAACACTGTGCAATGGTTATATATAGGGGTGATGCTCATTCGTGAAGGCGTGGACATGAATTATGTTTATAAAATAATTAAGCTTAATTTTTTTCTTTGGTTATATATAGAGTAGAGAGCAACGCTTTTGGTCTCATTTCATATCCTGTAGGATCAGACATTCCTCAACGAACCTATCAATTTTATGATCTGTTAGTAATTTATTTTTAGAAAGCTTGAAATTTGAGATTAGGGATGGTAATGGATTGAGTTTTTAAATATTCATAACATATTTATTATTTCATTACTTAATAAATAAAAGATTTAAATATTTATATTATATCCAATAGGTTTCGGGTATCGAGTATTCAAGCAAAGACATTTATTAATCTTATTATCAAATGAAAAATAAAGTTCTAAACTTAGCTTTAACAAGTTTAGTAAAAGAAGGTAATACCAAAAATACAACATGAAAAAAAACACAAAAAAACAATAATAAAAAGAAGTTGTAAATTATGATATGTACAATGAAGCAATAAGTAGCAGAGAGCTATGAATAAATTATAAAAATATATTGTGTATATGGAGCAACCAATTCTTTTATATATTCATGTCAATATATAATATCTACTAGTTATCATATTAAAGACTTTTTTATTTCTTCTGAATAGGACTTGATTGATATTTGAATTTCAATCTCCTTGGTCATTATTGATTGTCGACCTTAGCTTTCTTGTTGATTGATGGTTGATTTTATCTTTCTTCATTAATTTATAAAGTGAACAACTATTATTATTTAAGATAAATGACATATAACTATTTATTTTTAGTATAAACAATGTCCCTATATTCTTTTATTTAAGATAAATGAATGAATATTGACCTATCATTTTGCACTTGAATCGATCTACAAATCCACTCTAGATGATGTGGCACATCGAGCATTATTTTCCTAAACAAATTGACCATGTTTCACTGTCTAACATTTCAACCAATTAAACAATTTCAAAATGAAATGTTTTTTTAACTTTTAGTTGCAACATGTAGGATTACATGAATTATAACATTAAGTTGTAGTTATTTCATCAATACTCAATTCTTCATGTTCTTCATAAAATTGCTAATTTTTCTATAACAATCAAATATCTTTAGAAAAAAAAAAAGAACAAAGAATCTTAAACTTCCTTCTCTTTTCAAGACATCCTTAAGCTCTATTCTTAAAAAACCTTATCTTGTCACCAATTTTCAAAACTATACTGATTATATCCCTAATGTAAACTAGTCTATTATTAGCAATCCATCAATAAATATGAATGGATAATATCTTGGTCCATACCAAGAAGAAATCCCACAAGAAGGATTATTATATTCGCTTTGGATGTTTGGACTTCAACTCTAGGAAGACTATGTGAACCTTATGAAAGAAGTTCATCCTAACATAGTCTAATGTTTCCATTATAGCTTAAATAAAGTGGTTGGAAAGAATACAATAACACTATGGCAATGAATGGAAACTTATAGGATTTTTGATTTTTGAGGCAATTCAAAAAATTTAACAATTTAATTTGAATACTTATCGATAGTTACCCAAGAACATTTTGTACGATTAAGAAAGGAGAAGAGATAAGCAAATTTTCCCTCATAAAAAGAACATATGACCTTTCTATTGTACCAAATTTACATATATTTGATAAGTACTAGGTTTAGAAAGCCAACAAAGACTTATTTAAAGATGACAATAGCTTTGTCTAAGAGTAGAATAGTTTCCTTATGACTTTTTATACTAAGCCATATATATAGGGAACTAGAAGAATGCCAAGTAAAAAGTGAAGATCACTTTTTCATGGTGAAGATAAATATTTATAGTGTTATGATGGATTTAGACATAGGAAACTGTCTACTTTCAAAAGTTTAGTAATGTTCAATTAACCCTACACTTATAATTAATTTGCATAGGGGAGAGTTAGATGAAGATCCCCTTCCATGAATTTCCTTTTAAAAGGTAATTGAAACCTTTTTAGCTATGACAAGTAGAAATGGTTTATTCATGGCTCCTTTAACGCCATTGAGAACATAACTTAGGTGGTTGTTGATTCTTCAACATCAAAGAAAAAATGTTGAATGGGAGGAAAATATTGTTGTTTGGAGAAGAATTATAACCTATATGGATAAAAACTTTGGGATATTGATAGACTCAAAGAAATAATTATTGTTGTTGTGAGATAAAAAATCCCCACTTCATGGCTATGCAATTGGAATTTGTATAATGTATTCAATTCTTATTGTATTATGCCACAAATAGAGCTAGTCCATGTAAAGTGATTTTTAAAAGTTTTAAAAAAGTAAAAGATGTGACAGAAGCATCAAAGCACCACTTTGAATGTTGTAAAGAGGAATTTCTCCCTAATCATGGGACATTAGCTAATATTCTATTTTTTTCAATAAGCCCATCTATGTTATCTTCAATGTTTTTTTTAAGTAATTAATAGGAAGTTTTTCTTTGATGAAGAACTTTTAATAAAAGGTAGCAATAAAAAATCTACAAATAGTCCAACTAGGAGAGCAGCTAATAAATCAAGCAAAGAACCCTCTGATAAGTACTTCTGCTTCTAGATGTTTATTGCACCGGATAATTGTAATTCTAACATTGTTTTTATTTTTATTTTTTATTTTTATTCAACTTCATAATCTACAATGGCTCCTTCTCCTCAAAAGGTCTCTCAGCCTTCCAAGGCTTCATAACCTATTGCTTCTAAAGATGAAGAAGATGATGTTCCTATTTTTGAGTTAAAACAAAGACCAAGGGTGAGTGTTTTTATTAAATCAAACTTTTTATTTTGTGTTACTCTTTAGATACTTGCACTTATCCCTTATCCCTTTTTATTTTTTAGGTACCAAGTCCTATTTTATACTTACCATTGTTATTACTTTTGATTTTACTGCTCCTCCATAAGCTAAAGCTAGATAAGTGTTTCCATCTTAAGTGGATCTCTAAAACTTGCAGTTGCTTCCTATCTAGTCCATGAAAAACCTATAAAAGTGCATCTATTAACTACTAAATACACTCATACTAACATGGTATAATTATTGAAGGACAATCTTTTTAAACTAGTGAGGAAGAACTTTGAGGAGTTGACATTAATATAACTTCTATAATAAAAATTGGAGAAGGTGTTTCTTATAATGATGAAGTCCCTTTAATACATGTGACTAGGGTGAAATTAGATTGTTGCCTCCACGGCATGGGGTAGACTTAGATGGAAAACCAATAAAAAGTGTTTAATTGTATGAAGAACTTGTACCAATTATTGTTTCACCCCTTGTTGAGTTAGAACCAACAACTATTTCCTTTAAAGATATTGGACCCTTTACTATGTTGGAGCTCAAATATGACTTGGTTGTGGGAGTGAGGAGCTAAGAAAACTATTATGACTTCCTCTTCTTTCAATTAGAAGGTACATCACTTTTGACAGTATAGTTCACTTTTAGTTTTGAGCAACATTAACAAAAATATATTTTTTTAGTACTCTTGATGATTTGATGGATCCCTTATCTCTTTTAAATGTATAAAAGATGTCTAGCATATGAGAATGTTCTAATGATAAGCAGCAGAAAGACATTCAATTAAGGATTACCAAGGAAATTTTAAAGTTGCTAAGACAAGGAGTAGACATCCTTAGGAACTAGACCATTAAGGAGCAACTCCAATAACGTTTGGACAAAATTCTGTCTTAAGGATATGTAGAATCAATAGTTTAGAAATAAAAGATCTTGCAACAAATTTTAAAAGGCCTTATTGCTATAAAGTTCATAAGTTTGCATTTGGTTAATATCCCAAGACAAAGGAGATAAAAAAAAATGATAGAAACATGTTTGGTTAAATAAAAAAAGATATAAATATAAAACAAATATATCTCTGGGATAATTTTAAAGTGAATTTCTATCATTTCAAAATAGAAGGTATATAAAAATATGTCTCATTTGTCTTCACTAATTTTATTTCTTCTATTTCAAGATAGTAACCAAACACTACCTAAGATGATCTACATTGGAGAAGTAGAGAAGTTATAAAAAAAACTGAAAATTTAATGTTCTTGTAGAAAAAGTAATGGGAGGAAGAATGCATCGCTGCTCAATAAACCTATCTTATTATAAAGAAACTGTCAATAGATATACAATCTTATGAAGCTGAAGCGAAAGTAGCTTAATTAAGAGAGAGATTAAACAATATTGAAGGACTAAAATTAGATACCAAAGCTTCTATAAATCAAATAAAGAAAAAGCTATAACTCAAATGGAAAGGATCCTTACCTCTCAAGCATCCAAGGATACTATAATGACCAACCTTAAATAGTAGTGGGTATTAAGGAAAAAAGTTCAGAGAATTAAGGATATATTACAAAGAAATTTTCTTAGGCCTTTTGTAATAAACAATTTTTCATTGTATTGAGCAATCTTTGTTCTATGCAATCTATAATTTTATGCACTATACTAGATTTCTAATTTCCATGGATATAAATATCTTTATATCCAAATTCATAGATTTTGTATTAGTTAATTTGTGAACAAAATTATTCTTACTCTTCATTCAACTTTCTTACAGTGTTGAATAAAATTTAATCTCTAACCATCTTACTTCTTAACTATTTGTACTTAATAATCAATTCATTTGTTTTACTATCATTGAGAATTAACAATAAAATATTTAAGTCATATAACAAGAATAACCTAAAAGTGATGTCTAAAGTAAAAATATAATAGATTTGGAATACTCTTATACTTTTGATCTTTTTGTTATTGTATTTCCCATATAAGGGTAATTCTTCTTTAGGTATCAACCATTGATTGATAAAAATAGAATTCCCATCATGGGTTGCTAAATGATATGCAACTCCTTGAAAAACTTTAATAATGATATATGGACCTTTGTAATTTGAGGACCATTTTCCAAATTTTGATCATCATGTCCATTTGGTAATATGACCTTATATATCAGATCACATTTAGAGAAGCTATTTGACAAAATATTTTATTGTATGCCTTTTCAACTTTTTTCTTATGAGCTAACAAGCAATCTATTGTATTAAGTCTTACTTCATCCAAATATTCTATTCTTCTATTCTACAACATAGTAACTCAATAATCTATACTATCCGGACAACATTATGCAACCCTTTTAAGTGATTGTATTATGAGTTTTATGAGCAATATAATATCATATCCATATGTCATAATAAATGGTGAGGTTCATAAGGTATTTTTTTCATGAAGTTCTACATGCCCATAATACTTCTAATAATGTATCATGTTGAGCCTTAAGATTGTTTTTGACCAATTTCTGTATGTTAAGGATTAAAGTTTTATTGGATGATTTTGCTTGCATATTGACTTAGACATAATCAGGAGTAGAAAGAATTATTTTAAATCCATATTCCTATACAATTCCTTCATATCCACCCATAAGGAACTTAGACATAATCAGGAGTAGAAAGAATTATTTTAAATCCATATTCCTATACAATTCCTTCATATCCACCCATAAGGAATACTATTCTTTAATAAGTAATGATTGTTTCTAGGAGTTTAAACTTGTGGATGATTTGTTTCTTAATGAATTATATGGATAAAGAAGGAAAAGTTAAAGGAAAATTTGCAAAAATTGATAAGTTAGGGTATAACTGAATACAAGCTCTTGAATTTTAGGGTTGGCTAAAAGTTTCTTGAATATTTTATTTATTTTTCTGAATAGGTACATACCAAATCATGGTATTGCCAAATTGAATTCTTGTTTTTTTCTTGGATTATCTTGCCTTGTTTTATTAAAATTTGGTTAGTATAGATCTTTCATGCTTTATTTTAATTGTTTTCTTTAAATTCTTGAAGTTGAATCTTGACTTCTTGAATTAGTTAATTTTCTTTTAATCTTTAATATAAACTCCATTGCTTTTATTTCAAGTCTTTTTTTTCAGTATTATATTTCACACGAAGTTACATTGCTATTCATAAACTTGTCCTTAAATTTTGTTTTGATTAGTTTCGTATATTTCTTGATTCTTGAGTTTTTATTATTATAAAATCATTACATTGTTTTGATTTATTATTTGATAAGTTGCTAAGTTACCTTTAAGAATCTAAGGGAATAGTGAGGTAAAGGGCATAGTGAGATTATTAGAGTGAAAAGCCTGATTGTGTGAAACACGAGTAGAGTGCATTAAATCGTGTGTAGGCACATAAGAAAGTGTGTGAAGAAATTTTTCTTTGCTACTAACCTTTATTGTAGTTATTCACAATGTTATAAAAAATGTGACATAATCAAAGGTGAAGGATCTTGTAGAAAGACAAGATAGATTGGAAGTAATGATGAAGGCTTTGATGAGAAAGATGGATAAATTGAGTATTAAGATAATTAGCAGACATGATGTTCCTAGTCATAATAAAAAAAGGAGGTTAAAAAGTCTATTAGACGAGTATTTTCTCCTTTACATAAAAGTGTAGTTGAAAACTTTAATGATGATGATATAGTTAATCATGAAAGAAAGTCGCATACACCAAAATCCATTATATGAGACACAACCAATAAGAGAGTTTGGTGGTAGATTTAAACCAAATAGGGATTTCAGCCAAGAGAAAATTTTTTCATGATCATGATGGTTTAGGTAGCATAAAACTTAAATTTCTAGCATTTTAAGGAAAGAATGATCCACATGTTTATTTGGATTGGAAAAAGAAGATGGAATTTGTATTTGATTTCCATCGACATTCAAAGGAAAAGAAGGGAGAACCAACCGTAGTTGAATTCATTGATTATGCTATTATTGGGTGAGATCAACTTGTTATAAATAAGAGATGTAAAGGAGAAATACCCATTAACACATGAAAGAAGATGAAAAAAATTATGAGGAAGAGGTTTGTCACTAATCATTACCGTAGGGAAATATATAATACATTGCAATCTTTATCCCAGGGTTCTAAAAATATTGATGAGTATTTTGAGGAGATGAGAATAGTTATGATTAGAGCTAATGTTTCTGAAGATAAGAAAGCCACACTGACTAAATTTTTAAATGGTTTAAATATAGATATTGCTAATATGGTTGAATTGTAGAATTATTTAGAAATTGAAGATATAATGCATATGACTATAAAGGTGAGAAAACAGTTGAAAAGAAGAGGTAATGTAAGATCAAACAGTTTCTTAGGATCATCTTAGGGTTGGAAGTTGAATTTTAAAAGAGAAAGTAATGCATAAACAAAGCCAATAACAGTACCTAAAGTTGTCGAACCCTTATATGAGAAAAATGAGGTTGCGACAATAGAGGAAAAATGAAGAAACAATGTTGAGCAGAAGCATAAATGAGAGATTAAGTGTTTTAGGAGTCAAAAACTTGGACATTATATATCAGAGTGTCCAACAGAGTGTCCAAATAGAAGTAAAGTCAGCTAGTGATGAATTTGAATGTGAAAGCATGTCAGCACTTCAAGATGCTAGTGATGTTGAATATATTGTTAATGATGAATCCTTAGTTTTATGTAGATCTTTGAATGTTTAGGTTGTTAAGCAACAAAGGAATAATATCTTTCATCCTAGATGCCACATAAAAAATAAGATATGTTGTGTGATAATTGATAATGGTAGTTGTGCTAATGTTGCTAGCATAACTTTGGTTAAAAGTTGAACTTGACTACTACTAAGCATGCTATATTGTATAAGCCTCAATGATTGAACAAATATGGAGCAATTAGGGTGACTAAACAAGTTTTAATATCATTCTTAGTA
Source organism: Populus nigra (assembly GCF_951802175.1). Lineage (NCBI taxonomy): Eukaryota > Viridiplantae > Streptophyta > Magnoliopsida > Malpighiales > Salicaceae > Populus > Populus nigra. The sequence goes on along the minus strand of NC_084868.1, from coordinate 7,292,534 downwards.
GGGAGATATAAGGATGATGTTTTATGTGATTTTGTTCCTATACATGTCGCACTCCTATTATTAGGGAGACCTTGATAATTTGATAGGAATGCTGGGCATGATGGTTTTAAAAATAAGTGTATACTGGAAAAGAATGGGAAAACATACACGCTTACACCATTGTCACCTAGATAAATGTATGAATATCATTTTAAGATAAAGAAAGCAGAAAAGGCTGAACATGCCTTGTCACAAAATAATGGTGAGGATGTGAAGCTGAGTGAAAATAAGGTGAGCCATAAGTGTGAAATACTAAAGGATAAAGTTTTGGCCATTACAGAGAAATTTGAAGGCTTCAGCCAAAATAAAAAAAATAAGGGGAAGGCCGAGTGTGGAGAGAAAATGAGTGGAGAAAAGAAATAAAAGGATGAGAAAAAAGAGTTTGTAGGAAAGGTGGGGAAACATCTTATATTTTATGCGAAACAAAGTGATCTTACACATGTTTATTTTTTTGATATGTCTATGATTTTACTCTTGTATAAGGAGACATACTTTAACGCTAACGAACTTGATTCCTGTGTTCTTAGTATTTGTGTTTCTTTGTTACATGAATTTAAAAATGTATTTTCTGATAAAATTTCAAGTGGATTACCGCCTATAAAAGGAATAGAACATCAAATTAACCTAGTACCAAGTTTAGTTATTCCTAATAGACCATCCTATGAATGTAATCCTAAGGAAACAACAAAGCTTTAAAAGCAAGTTGAAGAGTTAATGTCGAAGGGGTACATTCAAGAGAGCATGAGTTCATATATTGTTCTTATACTTTTAGTATCTAAGAAAAATGGTACATGGAGAATGTATATTGATTGTAGAGCAATCAATAACATAACGATAAAGTATAGACATCCTATCCTTAGATTTTAGATAATATGCTTGATTAATTGCGTGTATCTTATTTTTTTTCCAAAATTAATCTTAAAAGTGGATAACATCAGATTAGAATGAAAAAAGATGATGAATGAAAAACTGCTTTCAAAACTGAAGATGGTTTGTTTGAGTGGATAGTCATGTCTTTTGGATTTACTAATACATCTAATGTAAGCTCCTAGAAAATGAATGCACGAAATTGACTAAATAAAGAAGAACCCATTAGTGAAATACGAAAGTTTTAGTTAAAGTATGAAATACACGTAAGTGAATAAGGAGAAATTATGACCTAATATGAGAAAGACAAAAGATGAGATGACTAAATAGAAAAGGCATCAACAAGTGAGGGACAATTACAAAAAAAAAGAAGAAAAACCCGTCAGCCAAAGAAGAGATGGGCTTACGGTAGAAAGGGGGAAGGAAAAAAGGAGTAGTCATTCTTCTCTTCAAGACCTTCTCTTAAAGAACAAGTAAAGAAAACACATGTAAGCAAATTCATGAGAGAAAATAAAGGGTTTGGGTGAAGATTTAAACACAAAAAACAAAACAAATTGAGGGAGAAGAAAAGAAGAGGTTGGTGGCAGCAGAGATGAGATGAAGAGAGGCCAAAATATTTGAGAGAGGAGTTTTCAGGAGCAAAAAACACAACTAGGACAAACCAAAACCTTCCTAGACCAATTTCTAATACCCTGGGTAAGTTTTATACAAAAATATTAACTTTTAGATTAGGGTTCTTGATGAATTTTTCTAAGGTGGATAGAAAGTGAGGATAAAGTGTAAAGGGGGAGGTGAAGAAGACTTGATAATGTTTAAAAAATATTAAAGAATAAGATGAGTAAGAGAAGGCTTGAAGCCTTCGGCTAGACATGAACAAAATGATGTGGGAAAACTTTTTGATGTTTGAATTATGTATGCATGTTAAAATATGGTGTGTTGAAACATAAATATATAAACAAATTTATGTGGTGCATGCTTTTGTGAAGTTTAATTTTGAATGTGTAAAATCTCAAGAATGATCATTACTGTGGAAATAACATGTTTTTTATACAAGGATGATAAAAAGAATGGAAGAAATGCATGAAAATGATTGGTTGTGTGTTTAGACCTATAAAACTAGAAATCTAGACAGTATTTCTAACTAATTTATGACCAGAAATTGGACTAGTTGAAAGGAATAATTTCATGAAAGTAGTAGATTTGGGTGTTAGGTTTTCAATGGGATTGGATTTACCCAAATCAGAGTTATAGAACTCTAAATATAGATAAAAACCTGAAAACAGATGAGGTTGAGAGGTACTAAACATAATGTACATTAGACCTTAAACCAAAAAGTAAGACTTACAAATGAGGAAATTTAGGGTAAATGTATTATGGAAAATGTGTTCAGTGATGTTAGCTTTTTCAGGAAACAAACCCTACCCCATTTGGAGTTATACAACTCTAAATATAGATAAAACATTAGAGAAAGGTCAAGGTATATGTTATAGGACAGACTCACATGCTATTGTATTTTGATGAATTTAAGTGTATAAATGGAAGAATTAGGTTTAACCCTCTTCATCAAAGTTATGTATTTGTGTCTTATTTTACTAAAGAAATATACCCTAAATAAAATCGAGTTCTACAACTATAATGGGGAGAGAAACACTAAACAATGTTCTAGTGCATTGTCATGTATTATTGAACATAATAAGTTTTAGTATGAAGCTAAAAGAAATGTTTCTTGTATAAAGAATGAGTATGTAAATTTTTAAAGAATGTACTGATGAAAATTTTTCGTATGGTCCAGGAGGAACACCAAGAAAAAGATCTTCTATCGATAGAGCTCACTCGACCGGAGAAGAAGGTAAGTAAAATCTCGCTTACAACTTATGAGGTTAAATCTAAACTTTAGGTTGTAATTATGAATGTTAAACATGAAAGTAATATGGATAAATCATAAATATGATGCGAAGTTAATGTAATTGAGTTGCTTTGCAATGAGTGAAAGCTAATGTTGGAATCGTTTTATGATATTTTTTCATAAATCAATGAGATAAAGTTGCTTTTGCAATGGGTAAAAGCTAATGTTGGGATCATTGCTGGAGTTTTTAGAAACCAATGAATTTGAGTTGTTTTCGAAATGAGCGAAAGCCAATGTTGAGATCGTTTATGAAGTTTTTGGAAATCAATGATTTTGAGTTGCTTTCACAATGAGCAAAAGCCAATGTTAGGATCATTTTTGAAGTTTTCAAAAACCAATGAATTTGAATTGTTTTTGCAATGGATGAAAGCCAATGTTGGGATTATTTTTGAAGTTTTCAGAACCAAATGAAATTGGGTTACTTTAACAATGAGAGAAAGCCAATAGGACTATTACCGAAGTTTTTGGAAACCATGTAATTGAGGTTGTTCTTGAAATATACGAAAGCTCAATGTTTGGAATGTTCTCCTTAGATTGGTAGAAATCAATAGAAGGAAAGATGGGTTGTCAAAATAAAACTAATATGGCGAAGTCTTCATAAATTTTTAATGATTGAGTTTGTTCTGGTTGTTTTATGAATGCATGTGTAAATGTGTGTATTATTGTAGAAGTGTAACCATCATTCATGAAATCTTCTATAGAATTGGATAGGAATAATGAATACCCTCATTATCGTATATATTTAGGAGTAAAATTGTGTTTGAAATATGAAATTATGCTTTATTAATCTCTGTTGTAGGACTTTCACGTATTGGTGGACCAAGTAATTAGGAAGTAGATGAATTCCATGATTTCAAAATTTTTGTTATGCATGTAATTAATTTTGTAAAATAAACGAAAAACTCTTTCTATTACCTCTCTTTCTTAATGACATTGTCCTATCTATGATGGATTTATGTAATGAAATTCTTAAGTAAAATATTTTATGTATGATGATATTTATGTAGTTTATGTATAAATTTCGATATGTGTTTAGAATACACTTCTCTATCTATATATATCTCAAGATGAATAAGTATGTGTGATTGAACATGTTTCTTTCCTAGCAATTGTTTAATGTTATAATATTGTAAATGAATATGATGTTGTTATTGAAAGGTGAAATATATATATATATATATATATATATATATATATATATGAGGTTGAGATTGACTTGTGGTTAAGATGATATAAAATAAGTTTTAAGATGAATGGTTTATGTGGTTACAACAATTATGCAATGAAGAAATTAGTCGATAACTTGGTATGTCTAATACAGAAAACTCTGCCAAATTTTCATTAGAATTAATTATCAATAGAGGAATATGATGATGTGTATAAATTTAAAAAAAAAAATTCCATGTAAAGAAGTCACAACCAAAATGCATACCTAGTTTAAAATGTGAAATTATTGTTGTATTTCCATATTTAACATCATCTGAAAGATGAGGGTGTTACACCTAGTACTTATATGAGATTGATTAACCACATATTACATGTATTCATTGGTAGGTTTATGGTTGTTTATTTTAATTTACAGTAAAGGATTAGATGAGCATATAGATTATTTAAGACAAGTACTTGATATGTTTAGAAATTAAAGTTAATCTAAAGAAGTGTGATTTTTGCATGGAAAAAAAATATTTTTCTTTGATATATTGTTGTGGAAAAGGTATTGAGATTGATAAGGTTAAGGTTAAGGCTATAAAAGAGTGGCATACATCTAAAACGGTAAGTAAAGTAAGAAGTTTTCATGGATTGACTAGTTTTTATATAAGATTTGTGAAAGATTTTAGTACAACAGTTGCTCCATTAACTGAAATTGTAAAGAAGACAATAAGTTTTAAATGAGAATTCGAACAAGAGAAAGCTTTTAATTTGTTAAAAGAAAAGCTTATTTTGGCCTCATTACTTGCTTTGCCTAACTTTACCAAAACTTTTGAGATTGAATATAATACTTCAGGTATAGGTAATGGAGCTATTTTAATGTAGGATAAGAGGCGCATGCCCTATTTTAATGCAAAGTTTAATGGTGCAACTATAAACTATCCAATATATGATAAAGAATTGTATGCATTAATGATGACTTTGGAGACTCGCAACATTATCTTTGGCATAAGAATGTGATTCATATTGATCACCAAACCAATCTTTGAGACACTTGAAAAGTCAAGGTAAGATGAATTGTAGACATGCCAAATAAGTGGAATTTATTGAGACATTCCTATATATCATGAAATATAAAGAAGGTAACGAAAATATAGTTGCATATGCATTTTAATGAAGGTATGTTCTTCTTAATACTTTGAATATTAGACTTTTAGGATTTAAGTATATGAAAAAATTATAACATGATGATACTCCTTTTAATGAAACTTATTTTCAATGTGAACTTGCTATAAGTAATATAATTTTGAGGCATAATGAATTTTTATTTAAAAATAAAAGATTATTGTGCCTAATTATTTAATATGTGAATTGCTTATAAAAGAAGCTCATGGTGATAAATTAATGGAAACATTTTAGGATTACTAAGACTTTATAAGTTTTACATGGATATTTTTATCGGCCTAAAATAAAAAGAGATGTGCAAAGAATTTGTGATAGGTACATAACATGTAAACAAGCTAAGTCTAAAGTGATGCCTTATGAGTTATATACACCTTTAATTGTTCCTACGGAACCTTGAGTTGATGTTTCTATGGATTATATTTTAAGTTTACCTAGTTCAAGGAAAGCGAGAGACTCCATATTTGTTGTTGTAGATAAATTTTTTAAGATGATAAATTCCATATCTTGCCATAAAGCTGACGATGTAATCAATATAACAAATCTATTCTATAGGAAGGTAGTTTGGTTACATGGTGTCCCAATGAGTATTATGTCTGATCGAAATGAAAAGTTTTTGAGCTACTTTTAAAAGGTTTTGTGGGATAAGTTAAGAACTAAACTTTTATTTTCTACTAATTTTCATCTATAAACAAATGGTCAAACTGAATTAATAAATAGGACTTTAACTTATTTATTAAGAGCTATCATTTAAAAAGAATCTTAATAACTAAAAGATTCTTTGCTATTTATTGAATTTGCATATAATTATTGTGTGCATTCCACTACTAGTTATTCACCATTTAAAATTGTTTATGGTTTTAATCCTTTAACACCATTATATATGATTCCTTTACTTATTGATGAAATGGTTAGTCTTCACGGTAATAAAAAGCACAAGAAGTGAAAGACTGACATGCAAAGATATAACAACATATAGAGAAAAAAAAATGAGCAATATGGATTCAAGATTAATATAGGAAGCAAATTAACAAAGTTTGAACTAGGAGATTGAGTTTGGGAGCATATGAGAAAGGAAAGGTTTCCTGAACAATGGAGATCAAAATTGATGTCTTAGGGAGATGATCCTTTTTCAAATCATAGAGAATATTAATGACAATGCCTTATAAAATGGATCTACTAGGTGAATATGATGTTAGTGCTATATTTAATGTTTCTGATCTTTTTTTATTTGATAGAGGTCAATGGTTTGAGAAATAATACTTTCTAGGAGAGAGGAAGTGATGCGATCCTAGCAATACCAAGAGATTTATTAGAGGTTTCAGTTGGTTTAGTGACAAGACTTAGGGTTAAGAGGTTAAAAAAAAACTTTCAATGGACTTCTTCAAGACACATGGACTAAGGTAGACTTTAAGAAGATATTAAATAGTAAAGTACAAGCCTTTATTAATTTAATTCATGTTCAAGAAGATCTTGTAGGTGAGCATTCAAACTTTACAAAAAGATTGGAATAAGATGATTCAAATCTATCAATTTTGACCTTTAGCTAATGTTTTGGTCATAACAGGAGCTATAAAAAGAATTTGAATGATATTTTAGTTGCATTGGGAAGTAGACATTTATAGCTTTCTAGTGATATATAAAAATTCTTTTAATTCATTAAAATAGAGAGAGAACCATGCGTTTGAAGTTGAGTTTTAATTTTTCCAACAAAATATGAAAATGACTTTAGTATTATTTCAATTAGTTGAGCTATTGTTTTATTTATTTATTTTAGTTATTATTAAGCCTTTTATAGATATTAGGGCCTTTATTTTGGATTCATTAGATTATTTGTATTTATTAGGTTTATTCATATTCATTAAGGATATTATACTAGAATTAGGATTCTTTCTAGTATAAATACTATTTTATAGAGACTTTTTGAGAAAAACTATTTTTAATAAAGAAATTGACATTCTTTTTATCTTTTATATGGTTGAGTGATTCTTACACTAAGTTTTTTTTTTATTGAACTTTCAAACTCTTCGAAGGATTGATCAATTTCATTGTGATTTTATACTACTCATTCACGTCTCTTTATAAACGTAGGATGAGAGTGACAATTGCGTATAACTTTTGTTTTTCAACACAAGTTCTTGTTGGGTCAAGTTGCAAACCATTTAAATATGATTTTAGCATATCTTGGGAGGTATCCACATCATAGATAAGCTTTTATTTATTCAAATATAGCTTGATGCTTCGTATTATATTAAAACTTATATATGTTATTACTTTTCAAGATTTTATTAAATGGCTGGATCTTTCTTATAGTGTTTGATATGAATTTATTAGAAAATTTATATTTATTAATAAGACTTTCTAACTCCTTTTCATTTTAAAGAGGTCGTGCTTTCATGATTATCTTTTTTTTTTATATCAGCCTCAATTCCATGTTGATGCTTTAGAGTTCCTAATAATTCCTCTACTTGTATTCTAAATTCATATTTCAATAGATTCAATTTTAGATAATGCATCCTCATTAATTCAAATATAGAACATCGCTCATTAAATAAGTAGATTGAGACTTTGATTTAATATCTTCAATATAAACCTACATTTTATGATGATCATATCATGAAATACCAAATTTATATCCCTCTTGTAAGTAACACTATTATTTTTAGGCCAAATGACATTATTACCCATTTATACATCCTTAGAAATCCAAAACATCTAAAAATAGTTTTTGGAACATCTTCTTCAATGAAGATCTGATTATACCAAAATGACTATTTATGAAGCTAAATATTTCATTGCCAATTACTGAATCAATTAACATATCAATCATTATCATTGGACATTTTATTTTTTAGAGTTGCAAGATTATGGTTTTTGAAATTTATACAAACTCTTAGTTTGCCATTCTTTTTTAATACTGGAACAATGTTGGAAATATATTTAACTTATCTTGTTGGTCTAATGAATCCAACTTTTAATAGTTGTTTGATTTCCTCATTTATATGATTGTTCACATTAAGCCATTCTTATTCTTGGTTGCTTATATGGCTTAAAGTTAAGCTTGATTGATAATGGATATTTGACCAAACTTTTGTCTAGTCTAAGCATCTTATCATATCCAAGTAGAATAATCTTTATTAGTATGAAGTAATGATACCAGTTTTTTATGGTACTTTTAGCAAATTCTCACTTATATAGGTTATTTTAGGCTTGTCTTTAGTCTTTAAGTTAATTTTAATCAATGGTCCTGAATTTCATCCTTTTCATCATCAATTTTGGTGGTGTTAGAGAAGATTTGTCATATTAGGCATGGTGTATGGACTATCTTCGCTCATTTATAATGAAGAAATTCTATTTTAATGTTTAGTATTATTTTTGTTATTCTTAAGGCCTCTATATAGGTAAAGAAACCATTGTGACTCATTTAAAACCATGTTTCAAAATCTTATCCAACATCTTCTAATTATACAAAACTTGGCATAGTAAAATAAATTATTAATCACCTAATTTGTACTTTTTTTTTTACTTATTAAACATCATAACTATAGAGCCATGCATTTATCATTCCAAAATTTACTATAAATGGCTTGTCATGAGCTTTGATAATCTCAGTGGATCTAGTTTGGGTGACTTTAAATTTTGTTCTTTTAGAATTATCTAGATTGTTTTTTTTTTATTGTATCGCTTAGGTGGCATGACCTTAAGCTAGTGGTATATTGCTCATTTTCATTGCTCTAGTTTTTCAATTATTGGAATAGTATGTTGGACAACTTTATACTATTTCTCATGCTTAATATTAGATTTACTTGTATATTTAACTAATATTTTTATTTTTTCAGATCATGATTGGTTGTTTTTTTATTTCTTTTCATTTTTGTGATGATTTTTCATATTTTTGGAAATTTTGTTATAAATATGTCTCTTGATTTGATCAAGATTTAAAGTGACCAATTAAGTGAATAAAGATGGTTTTTGGATTTGAATTGACAGTCATAGAGTGCAATTAGCATGTCTTGTTGCTAAATTAAGCTCAATTTTGTCTATAATTAATCTTGTATGTGGTCAATCATCAACATCACGTGTTAACAATTTGATAGGTGTTTGCTGCTATTGATTGTTGATCGTATGACTAGTTTTTTCTGACCCCAAAACTTATTTCACTGGTAAGGTGTTTGGTTTAGAATCATCATTTATCACTGGTGTATATAGACATTGCATCTTTCTAAATTATATCTTGATTAATTGGCATTGTTTTCATATTTTTATAGGCCCAGGGGATGCCAATGATCATTGATAATTTATCATCCTCGTCACGAAGTTTGTTTAACATCTAGCATGGCTCATATTTATGCCATTCATTGTATGCTAAGTTTTTCAACCTTTCACCCTACGTCTTCTCCTTTAGATAAAATTATATGAAAAATAGGCACCTGTATACTTTATAGAGAGACTGCATAAGGATACAATGATTTTGTCCAAGCATAGTCATTAGTTGTTATAGGGAATTAGATGATGAAAAGTCATTTTATGGCACATTTGCTACATGTTATTCCATAAGAACTTGTGTTCGTGGATTGTTATCAAACTCTTCATGGCTAGAATAATGATGTTTATCAGTTACGTGGATTGACTGGTCATCAATCATTAAAACATTATTCTTATCAATTGGCCTTTCTAACATGATTACAAATTTGTTAATGATGTTAACAAACTTGTACCATTGAGCTTGCTAATCTATTGATCTCACATATAATATGATAATTAATTATCAGTAACTTGTTGATCAATCATTGAATTCTTGATTAGTATGCTATATCTTATTATTATTTTTTAATGAGGAGAAATTACAATTCAGAACTGAATCTTGAGCAAAAGCAGATAGAAACCTTACTAATAAAATAAAATAGAGTGTGAAATTCTAAACTTAGCTTTAATAGATTTAGAGTAAAAGAAGGACAATATCAAAAATACAAAGTGGAAATAACGTGAAAGAAAAAAGAAAAAAGAAAGTCTATAAATAGAAAAGCAATAAATTGTTATAAAAAAATAAAATAATAAGTAGGTGAAAGCTATGAATAAATTACAAAAATAAATAGTATATATAGGGTTGACCTAATTATACGGTTACAAAGATAGAATTTCATGTAAACATAAAATTCTAATTCTATAGAAACTATCTATAGTAAATAAGGACTATATAGTCTTAATCTTGGTACAATTTATATTTCTTTACTTGTTCGTATCCTTTTGGCAGTAGTATATATTTGTATCAATTTGTAATATTCAATATCGGCATAAATCTTGATTGATTGTTGGATTTTGATGTTCTTGGTCGGTGATTTACGATTGATCTTAGCTATTTTTATTGATTGATAATTGATTTTATTTTTCTTTACTAATTTATAAAGTGAACTATTCTTAATTAAATGACACACATATATTTATTTTTGGTTTAAATAGCATCATATCTGTGTACTTTGAGAATACCAGCAGACAATGAACAAAACAAAAGGTTGAACATAGTTTCTTTTAAATGAAAAGCGAACTACATATATCAAGTGCACAACATCTATTTATAAACGGAAACTGTCCGAGCTACATATATCAAGTGCACAACATCTATTTTTATGATTAACAATTGTAGGAATTATGAATTATTTAGAAATATCTGTGGTTTACTTAATTTTGTGAACATTTTTGTGTTTTAAATGTCCTTTTTCTTTTGATATTAAGGTTTACATATACCAGGTGAGTCCTTTTCTAGGAGGAGCAACACCAAAGGATGCTTGGAAAATCCCTATCCACGCAATACATCGGCAAATGATTGTTCTCTAGCAACATTACCATGAATTTTTTAGACATTAAAAGACCCTGACTGCAATTGAGAATGATTCGATAATAACTGTAGAAAAAAAAAGACAGAATATTTGCTATGGAGATGCTGTTGTTGGTTCTATTGGACGCGTAGTCCCATGCCTTCTTTGTGAAAGACTCAAAGAATTGTACAGGATAAGTGTTGCGTAACATAACAAGGCCAACTTGATAGCTTAGGGATTCGGTTGCTTCTTGTTTTTTCTTCGTGGAGTCTCTTCATAACCCTGTTTTGTTTTGTCCACTTTGAGGTCTCTTTCAGCATTTCACTATGTGCAATATTCCCTTCTCATTTCAAATAACTCTTTTTTTTTTTACATCAATGCGTATCATTTCAGTGCACAATCCATCAATTCTTTGGAACTTCATAAAATAAATTCTGAATTCAGTTATAGAGCTGGATGGGTTCAGGAAGATGATAAAAAGTTTGAGAACTTGCCGCAAATGAAAAGAAATGGTGCATATTAAGTTATTGTGTTCATATGCTCTATATGCTACGAGTACAAACAGCAAAGACAAAAGATCCTATTCCCTTGTTGGCAACGGGATTTCTGTTTCATCGTGGATTTCAATTACTGATATTACCGAATTCTTGGAAGTTAGCATTTTAGATTCAAAGCTTCGGATGACATTATCTTTGAACACAACACCCAGCTGCCACCCAAGGAGAAGCAAGAGGAGGGATCCGGGATTCTTGTCAAAAGAAGAGACAAGAAAATCTAATGGGAGTCAGACATTTTTTTCTATGAACAAGTGTGACCAATATATTTAAAGTTTTTCTTATTTTCTAATTAATCATTGTCGTCGATTAGGATAAGTGTGTGTAAATGGTTACTTAGTTAGCTATTTAGTAATAGAAAACAATTTTCCTGTTTTTATTTTTTATTTTCTTTCTCGGATGGAAAATTAAAAAACTTGTTCAGAACATTTTTTCAACTCAGAAAATTAAAAAATACTTTCACTTTATATTGTATTATATTGGAGAAAAATAACAAAATAAAAATTGTATTCAAATTAAAATTGCTTTTTCAGGATATTCTTTATATTTTAAAATAGACATTTTTTTTTCTCATCTCAAGGATATTATCAATTTTTTTTATTTATTACTATTATGAGAAAAAAAGTTTACTTAATTAAATTGAATGAAATAGAGCTTAAGAGATAACATCCAAAATTACTTGACAATCTTGTTTCTAGTCCCTTTATGTTAAGAAACAATCTATTAGCACTTTACAAACATTGATCAATAATAAATAAATATAAGTGCGAAAAACTTTTATGAACAAGTTATTTAGTTATGAAGGGAAAATCTTTTGAAGAACTTTTCAAAAGATAAAAAAACTCGTTAGAACAGTCAAACCCATGATAAACTACTTTCATTAGTTTAGAAGATCATAAGAGAAGTATTTTCGACTACAAATTCTTTGTATCTATACTACCTTAATTGTCAAGACAAACACTTTGTTTTGTCTTTTACTGTAGCAACTTGCTAGAACACCTGACGATCTTCACTGTTGTCATCCTAACTAGAGCATTCAATTGCTAATAGTTAACATAGAAACTCCTCTAAGAGTCATTAAACTCTTTAGCGAACAATTCTCCTTGAGAATTTTATTCATACTCTGTTTGTGTGTCAAAAGTAATTGCTACAAAATTGTGTATAACTTCTTAGTTAGTTGGGTACTCTTGCTTCATTGCTTGTGCTTCTCCCCCAAATGCTTCTAATTATCCTACTTTATATACACATTCATGTGATAAGGATAAGAACCTTTGATAATCATTATCTTCAAGCTTCATAGTCTATTACGTTCTTAACAGACTACAAATGTATTTCACAAAAACACTTCTATGACAGTTATCTTTAGATAACTTGTATTTATCTTCTTTTGATAAAACTTATCTGAACTTTCAATATAATTTATCCAAACAAACTATATAATTATAGAACTAATCATGTTATATCCTATAAGATTAACTTGAATAATTCTTTATCTATTTGGATAAATTAATAACCTAAAAAATTTTATCATCATCAACACAAATAATCCTTCACTAATCAAAGCCAATTATTTTGAGATTTACAATCTCTTATTTTGGCTGATTTGTAACAAAACATAATAAAGATAAATTAGAATGCAAGTACTTCAGATGGTTTAATCATAAACAAATACTTTATTATATAGTATACCTGCAAGTACAATAAAAACAATGTTATATAACATGAGAACAATTAATAATATTTATACAACAAAATCCTAATAGTTCCTAACATGTTTCATGCAAATAGTTCATAACATATTCAAACAATACTTCATTCAACATCTTGCATCCTAACAGTTCATAATATGTCTAAAAATTATCATGCATCAGATATTATTATACAACTACATGCATAAAATTTAAAGTTCATCAAGTATTCAACATAAAGGTTCATATCCTATGAAAAATACCATAGATATTACAAACCAAAATATTCAATATTCATTATTGATTAAAAATTAGTAAAATTCTAGAAAAGCAAAAAAGAAAAAAATCTGACAGCTAGCTGGTTGCTTCTTTCCTCCTCCTTCTTCTCCTTTGCATCCATTTCATGCATCCTTGTCCTCCCTTGGTTTGGAACCAATCCCAGTCCTTATCTTCACCAACAATAAACTGATGCACTTGTTCAACATCTTGTTTGATAATACTTATAATTTTTCAATTATAAGAGAGAGTAGGGGGCTGGTTTGAAGAGTTTTTGGCTGAGAGGAGGTAGACTTTTTAGGATGTGACCTTTTTTTACTAACCACAACTTCAGATTTGACAACAGTTATAGTTGAGACTTTTTGAATAAATTTTGACTATTAGCTCATTATCATGCAAGGGTACTATGATCATGATTGCTACCCTAGATATCAACCCACCAAAAGGCAGACTCATTTCCTTCTTAGTTGTAGCTTTTTGTATGACATCAATAAAGTTAGTGGATAGGTTGATAGGAACATCAATAGTAGTAACATACAAGAATTGAGCTTTCTTAATTGTCAACTCAATATATCTTCCAATAGGCCAGAGGTTTGTTAGAATAATTTTTTCTAACACTCGGTAAAGATGTAGCATGGTATTCATAGGCAGTTTATGTGCTTTGACATGCCATTTTAGTCATTTAGAGCCAACAAACAAATCACTCATCTGAGTCTTTGAAGGGCCTCTTATTTCTTTTTAGGGAAAGCTAGGATATGTGATTTCAGGTAGCTCAATTAACTTCCTAATGATAATAGAAGGTAACTCAAAAGTTTGACTTGTAAAACCTAGTTAAAAATTTTCTTAAGTGAAATAAAAAAATTAATTAATTAATCTAGAAATAAAATAGGTTAAATTAAACAAATAAAAATTAATTAATATGAGGGGTGAAATTGGAAAAAGAAAAAGGTCATACATTAATATTAAATAAGAAGAAAAAGTAGTGGGGACAAAATAGGATACATGAGACAAATAGGGTCAATGTGAAAATAATAGAAATTTAGACCATAAATACCTTTTTTTTTCTTTTATGATCGCCAAATTTTGCTTCCAATAGAGGGTAAGAATTGTTTGATTTTTTTTCTTCTTGTTTGTTGATAAATCCATCAAAGAAAGGTTAAAGTAGAGTGAGTAAAGGACAAATGAATAATAATAAAAAGGAGATTAGGTGTTTTGGTTGGTTCTTTGAATATGTGAGTTAGTGTTTTGGGGGTGGATTGAAAACATGGAAAGGAATAGTTGAGGGAACTTTGATTTTCTTGTATTCACCACTTGAATCATCATCCAACCAAGATAAAAGACTCACCCAAAGAGATTAATTTGAATGATTTTGTGATTTTGTTGAATAATTAAAAATCTTAGTGTTATATGAGAATTAATTTGGGAAGCTTGATTGTTGAAATGTTGCTATTATGGTTGAATAAGGCATGTTATCATGAAATAAGGTTGGTTAATGATTTAATTTAAAGAATGGAAGAGAAGAAGAAAACAAATTCCTCCTTCATCAATTGTTGGTTTTAGCTAAGGTTGAAAATTAAGACATTAGAAATGTTTTCTATAATTGTGTAGAGTTGTGTTGGTTTGATGTAAAAAAGAAGAAGAAAGAAATGAACAATTATTCATAGCGAGAATTTAGAATTTTCGATGTAATTAAATTGAGAGTTTAAAATCTATTGAGAATGAAATTGACCTTAATAGTGGATGAATGACAAATGATATGTTTGTTCTTCTTATACATGAGAGGTCACGAGACATACTAAGCAATAAATGACCATTTCACGTGATTAGGGAATATATATACACTTTAAATAAAAATGAAAATATATCTATAATAATGTTGTGATTTTTTTGGGGATGTTACATGACCTTTAACAATAGAGGTATTCGAGTGTTCATCAAGCTTGAAAGGCTCATAATTTATGTAAAACTCTCTATCTGCTGCAATATATGGAGCAAAAGCTTCTGCAATTA
This sequence comes from Populus nigra, assembly GCF_951802175.1. Classification (NCBI taxonomy): domain Eukaryota; kingdom Viridiplantae; phylum Streptophyta; class Magnoliopsida; order Malpighiales; family Salicaceae; genus Populus; species Populus nigra. The sequence goes on along the minus strand of NC_084868.1, from coordinate 7,277,047 downwards.
GTTTACCCCATTGTGTTTTCTTAAAGATGTTTTTTTATGAATATAAATATGGGATAAAAAAGATCACTTACAAAAACTTTTTTTTCATCTAGTACATTCTTCTTGGAGAATTTGTTTTTATAAGCTGTCTCTACATTAAAGGAAGTTACAAAATCAATTTTTCTAGACTATGCTATAGATTTAGAGGATCTAACCACCGCTTTGTCATTTGCTTTTATCCCTTTAATCTTAAAGGGATAGACTAAAGACTTTTCAAGGGATGAGGTCTTTTTTTTTTTACTTTATAACATCCCTTCAACAAGAAAATGCATTAGTAATTTTCAGATGATAAATCAAAAGGTTAAATGATTTTAAAGACATTTTTATAGAAAGGTTAAATGCTTCTAATGTGTTTTACAAATCTAGAGCATAAATGATTGTAAAGACATTCTTTTTAATTATCTTCTCATGAAATTTTAGATCAAAATAATATATCCTTACCATTTTTGCAGAAAGGTTAAATGCAAGATGGAAAGGATGAGAAAATGCTTTGTCTTATAAATTTCTTTTATATTTATCGGAAGATGCCAAGTAAACATGAATAGATTTTCTTGAAAAATTATGAGATGATTTCTTTAAAACTAGAAACACACATACACACACACATAGATAATGATGATTGCATGTTTTAATAAACAAAACCATTAATTCAACTTTAAAAAAGTTGTTTTTTCTCTTATTCCTACTCACATCAAGCTTCGTGATATGCATTTATAGCCTCTGTTAAGATGACGCGTCAATGTTATGAAAAAGATTGACTCCTTAGACTAACCATTTCTCTTGTTGTTTTATAAATCAGTTAGACAACATTAATTTCATATATTTTTCTCACAAGTATATCTAATTGTACACTTAGGCAAATATATGAATCTCCATAAAGTAACAAAATTTTCTAGCCTAAAAATAATCATAATTGATAATTATGAAGGAGATACTTACCTTATTGGTTAATCTTCATTTATGAACACATCTTTTTAGTTAATCAAATCAAGATATGAGTGTATATGTGAGAAAAATAACAGTTCTACTTTAAATTTTTTTTCTTCATTTTTTTTTCTTTGATTCGAGATATGCCTTGAAAGATTTAAAGTAGAACTATTGCTTGTCTATATGCCTTGAAAGACTTAAATATAACAGTTCTACTTTAAGTTATTTTTTCTCTTTGATTTGTTTGAATTTTTCTTAAGGATCTGTCAAGAGAAGTGTCTTAACAGCTTGTGTACTAGGTTCAACTAGTTTTAGTCAATTTAAGGCACATTACTCCCCTTTAATTGTTAGCACACATACATTTAAATTAATTTTACTTTTGCTAACAGTTAGTAAAACAAGTTGAATTTCTTATAATGCTTAAGACAATATCTTTATTTGGTCTTTCAAAAGAATAGCAATTCAAAAGTGAAAACCATACCAAATAATATTTTCCTCAATCATAGAAAAATGAAATTTGTGATATTTAAAGGTATATATTAGGTATACTTATAAAGTTTACTTATGTGTTTTAGTGTTAACAACATGTTCACCTATGTGAAAAACATATGAAAACACAAATAAAACTTCACACACACACACACACGATATATATATATATATATATATATGTTATTTAGAATTTTATCTCTTTTTAAGAATTAGGGCATGTCATAAACACCCATGACTTTCCTAAGAAATTCAAATCTTAGACTATCTAAAGATTTTATTAAGTTGGCTAATGGATGTTCGGTGTTCACATGTTTTAATGACACAATCTTTTATTCAACCAAGTTTTTAATGAAGTGATGTCTTATATCTATATGATTAGTTCTTGAATGTTGCAAGGGATTTTTAGAGATACTAATTGCACTAGGCATATATGGACTGTTATGGGAAGCCAAAAATGATATAAAGGATAGGTGAACTAACAAGCATATACTTGTTACCAAAATAGACATATATGGACTGTTATGATAATTGTGTTTGTATAAAAGCAAGAGTGTTACGATAGTCTAAATTTATGAGAACATAACGGCCCAAATATGTGTAAACATGGGTTGTTCCAAAGCCTAAATGTGTGTGTGTGAACTATTACGACAACCAATAATGCATATGTTTATGGCTATTTTGAAAGCATAAAAAGTGTGAATGTGGGCTGCTGAAACAACCATAAAAACATGTATTTAAGGATTGTTAAGACAACATTTATGTGTGTGAATGTGGGCTATTGTGGCAACCATGAATACATGTATTTATGGACTTTTATGACAATTGTGAGTATGTATATGTATGGGTTGTTATGGCTAAAAGAATACATAGGTATATGAGGTTGTTAAGCCAAAAATGTGTATATATGTTGAGGTATAAATGGTCAAATTATGCTAATGTTATTTTTGAAAAATGTATTGTTGTCCGTATAATGTATTCATGGCTAAAATGAGTGTAGTTTGTACAAATGCATACTAAGTTTTTGATAAAATGAATATGAAAATAATCAATAAAATGGATTATGAAAAAGTATGACATAATGGATAAACATATAAGATTATTATGAAAACAAATGTTGAATGAATAATTAGAAAGTCAAAGTATAATTTAATGAATGCTTACATATAATAAATGAATTGATAGTCCATAATGACATAATTGATGATGATGTGAATAAATAGTGGAGATAAATGAGTCAGAATAAATTAGGTACTGACATTGATGCCTTTATGGAATTCAGGAAAAACATCAAAAGTGGAAACTACACTAGGGGGAGCATACTCCAAAGAAATTACATGTAGGTGTTATCCGCCTTTCTTTTTTATTTAAAGAATTGTTTCTGTTTCATTATTTATATGTAAATCCATTGAGAAATAAACAAATGAGAATTTGATAAAATTAATGAATGAGAAACCAATGGAAATATGCGGATGTGAATACAATGAGAGGTTTGTGAGTGTGAATGCAATGAGAGGTTTGCGAGTATGAGTCTAATGTGAATCTAATGGAAAATATGCGAATGAGAAATATGGATTTGGAAAATGATTAAGTTTGTCACATGAGAAAGGGTTATTCTTAAAAATGATATGCAGCTGCCCATTTGGATTGGGGATATAAAATTTAAATAAAGTTAGTCATTTGGACGTGGACTATAATATTTAAATAAAGCTAGCTGTTTGGACGAGAGTCGAAGGCTATAAAATTATAAACCAATCATTTGGACGGGGTTATAAAATGAAATAAAGTCAGCTGTTTGGATGAGAGCTATAATGAGAAATAAAATTAGTTGTGTGGACAAGGGCTACAATATGGATTTGAGCTGGTCATGTTAGCCAGAGGGCATAATACAAAATAATTTAGTAAATACAATGGAAGTAACATATGAGTTTGTAAATAGAGATAAATCATAAGTCTTTAATGATCAAGATGGACTAAGAAGTGCATTGTTGACTTAAGGTACATATTTCAAATTTGGATATTTAACAATAAATGTATGGAGAACGTAGAGCATGTATCACCATAATTGAAATGAACTATTAGCCATGGTTGTCATAAACAAAAGAAGTGGATTTTAAATTGGGACTAATGAATACACCCCAACTTTAAAGTATTAGTTATAATATTGAAATGAAAAAATAAGTATCTATAATTGTTAGAATAAATCAATGGATATAAGGGTGATATAGAGCTTGAGTTACGAGTATTCATATAAATCAATGAATGTAATGATATATAAACATACCATACATGTTATAATGATTGTAATAGAATTATGAATACATGATTGAAATAAAGTATAAACAATAAATCATCCAGTATACAATGCAATGATAGTCATAATTATTTAGACTTGGACATCTAGAGATATCAAATATATTAAACTTTTGTATAAACCTTTATTGACAAAAATAAATTAAATATATTGTGGATAAAAGATATTAAGACATGTTATTAAGGGTATATTGGATTGATGAAAGACTATGAATGTATTTTTGACTGTCAATTTAGAAAAGCAAAGTGTGAAAATGAACACGTGAATTTGTCATATGATTATTGTTTATGAATTATTTATAATCCCATGATTGATTGAATTCTAGGAATTGTTAATAAATAAGAGATTACTAACAAGTTCTTATTAGTGTAGATAACAATTCAACTAGTATGATAAAATGAGGACTATAATGGTATATTATATGTGATTCAAGGAAAAGATATGACATTTAATATAAGGATTGGAATGAAATGTAAGTATAGTATAGATGGAGTATGTTTGTAAGAGGATCACAAGTGTTATGATAATTGATATGTATATGTATGTATTGTTATGTTGTGTTTATTTTTTTTAAAGTTGATGGAGATTCTATTGGTCATGCATATGAAAACATATAATTTATAATCTACATTAATTATTTGTTATAGGTACATCCAATAAATCATTTCAACATCATGACAACTCTTCAAAAATAAAAAATTATATAACAATTTAATTTATTATAAAATGATTTATTTTGTATATTTTAAATTAATATACTATGAGATTGTTAAGCCAGAAAAGAGTGATATTTCTTCTTTATTTTTATGTTAATAATTGTATCAATACATGTGGTAAAATTTTGGATGGAGTTCCGGTATAAAGAAAACTTTGCTAAAATTCTATTGCAATCATATAATTTCTATATAAATAGAAAAAATAAAATAAATAGAATTTTGTTATAAAATGTATATATGAAATCACCCGCCCCCTCGCGGGGGTCAAAGAACATCTTTGAGATATTTTCCAACATTAGCTTTATCCACGTAAAGATGAAATACATTTGTTTTTTTTTTTAATTTGTTAAGACACATTTTCCATGTTCCATGTTTTTTTTAAACCCTCATTTTCCATGTTCTTTTTTCTATTTTTCTTGGAAAATTGGAGTATTCCATTACTGAACACATTTTTAGTTACTCTATCTCTTCTTCTCTCTAAACGGGTTAGTTGGACCAAATGTGTTTTTTAAGGTTTGAATCTCAAAGGGGGATGGAAATTATTTTACGAACTTCATAGATATCTAGTTGAATAGACTCAAATGGATTTTTTTCTTCTTCTTATAGTCACTATTTCGAGATAGATATTGATATCCAAAATCCTTATTTACTTGTTGGATAATAAATAAGTATTAATATTACTAAATCCGATCCTGACCAAATTAATGCAAAATAAATAAACACCCCCACATATATAAGAATATATATTTTATATTGAATAATAAATAAATTTTATATTTAAAATACACTGTGCTTGAATATATACACTTAAATTAATACTCAAAACTGAATAGGTGAGATATCAATATCCAAATTCCTAAACTGTTAGCATATATATATATACATATATATATATATATATATGGATTCTAGTTTATGTACGAGTATAGATTGGTATTCTCTAAACCTGCTTATGAGTATGCATAATATTTTTAATAATAAAAAAAGTCACAAGAAAACAATATGTTATAAATGCATTGGTCCAAGTATTGATAATACTCGATCAAAAAGGAATTCGTCTCGATACATTAATATGGATTCAAAGATGCTTTTAGCTACTTTAAAAAAATAGATGGTCCCCCTGTTTTTTTTTTTTTTTTGTAAAGTTTCAACTCATAGAAATAACTCTCTCTGTTTATTTGTTATACGAAATAAATTTGTGGGCCTGTGGTTTAACATTTTTTTATAAAAAAAAACACTTGGACAATGCGAACTTGTTTTAAAAAAGTTTTTAAAAAATAAAAATTGAGGTATAAAGCCGATCAATAAAAAAATCTAAAAAAATCAATAAATAAAAAGATTCAAGATAATTCAAATCATTTTAAATTCACAAGAAATCATATTATATAGAAAACAAATAAAGAAAATATAAAGTTTAATCGTTAATGATATAAATGTTGAATGATAAAATTAAAAAAAAAAACATAAGCTTACAAAAAAAAATTAATAAACCAAGAAAACATATTAAAAAAATCAATTAAATTATATACCAAGATTTAAAACTCGCAACACAATAAATCATAGACTTAGGTTGAAGTAAGAAGCTCAATTATCAACTAATTTAATATTGATAAGTCAAAGTATATCCAACAAAGAACAATAAATAAAAGACTCTAGAAAACCCCAATCATTTTTAAAATCAATGAAAAATCCTAGAGAAGCAAATAATAAAAATAACAGAGTCCACTCTTTAATTAAATAAATGTTAAAGGATAAAATTTAAAAAACATAACTTAAAAAAAATAAAATAAGCAAACTCATGTGAATCTCCCAAAACTAGGTTAATCTCTAAAACCAAAAACTCAAGAAATCATGGACCCTGACTTAGTTAAGAAGCTCAATTCTCAACCAATCTAAATATTGAATGATGGAATAAAAAAAATATATCAATTTATAAAATCTGTCAAAGCAACGAAAAATAGTAATAAAAAGAATAAATATCAAATTTGACAAGAAAAAAAACTTTAAGGAGGTTGAGATTTAAGGAAGAAATTTTAAAAATTAATTCAAATAAAACAAATAGTAATAAAAAAGAATAAGAACTAACTTTAAAAGATTAAAGGGGGTGATATTGAAAAAAAATTAATTTTATATATTGTTTTAGCAAATTATTCTAAATATTGAAAGATAGAATCGGAAAAAAAAATCAATTTAAAGAATTAGACATAAAAACCTAATAAAGAATAATAAATAAAAAACTCAAGATAACCGGAGTTATTTTTAAGATCAATAAAAAATTATACAAAAAATAAATAAATAAAATAAAATAAAATTTTGTTTGAATAAATTTTAAAGGATATAAACAAAATAAATTAGCTTAAACAAAAAAACATAAAAACTAAGTAAACTCGATGTGGAGTTCTTAAACCTAATCTAACATTTAAAACTTGTAATCCGTAAAATTTATTATTTAAATTTAATTAAAAAATTTAATTATCAACCAATTAAGTATTTTGTTCATTTACAATAATCAAATACAAAGAAAACAACCAAAATGCTGGAGATAAAAGAAAGAAAGAAAAAACAATATAAACAAAAATGGAGTATAAAATGACAACAACTAGCGATATCCTCTCCTGTTAGCATAGAAACTGTAAAGGTAAAATGGAAAGCAGATGATCAGGTTGAAGAGCGCCAAAACCAAAAGGCAAAACAGTAGAAGCAGATAAGGATACTGATAACAAAGTAAAAATAGCAGACTAGAAAAATTAAAAACCTGACAATCTAGGAAGATTAAAAAATAAAACTAGAAGCTAAGACGAATGGTTGGGCAGGTCCTCCAAACAAACCTAAATATAGCTGCCTCACACCAATTCTGAAGAAAAATGAGTGGGAGTCCCTACAAAGATGCACAAATAGAGTCTGCAGTGAAAAAAAAAGGCAAAAAAATATGCAACCTAGAAAATGGGAGGGAAAAGACATGCATGAAACGATAGGCATAAACTGGGAAAAAGAGCGTATCTGGTCCCATGAAAATGGAAGGGAACAATTTTCAGAGAGATAACCAACTTGAAACACCTAACAAACACCTTCCATGCAAAAACAAAATGTCAAATCCCAGCAAACAGCTGCTGCAGCTCTCCCAAGGTATGAGCAAACACAAACAACAATGATAGGGCGCATTTAATGGACAATGATGACAGTTATAAAGACTTAAGCACCAACTCCAAACCCATGCTAAGAGATGAAAAATCCAGCTAATAAGCCATTGCTGGAAAGAACAGCAACTACATCCATCACTAACCAAGCCAAACACATACACAACTTGACTGAGATGACTAGTCTGTGGAGAATCCAACCAATCACCCAACTATTGAAATCCATAGGAGATTAGAGTTTGTGTCCACAGTGCCCAACATAATGGTAGCGACACATGAATTAGTTTTTTTTTTTTTTTAACTAGATTATAATTCCAAATAAAAAATGTGTGTGCTCCCTTTATCAGGATCGTGGCCTTCAACAATGATGGTTTCGGAGTTGCTCCAACTATACCTAAAAAATAATTCACTTTGTTATCAAAGATTATAATATTCATTTCATAAAATCACTAATTTTTTTTTTTATGTTAACACTTCAAGCCTTTTTAGTAGGCTCTTGCATTTCAAAGATTAACTATATTTTTCTCAAAATCAAAAGACCAACATCAAGATCCTTGATCTTTAGAAGTCAGGCTTGCCTCTTAAAATGATAAATACAAATATGTGAAAGAGGAAATGAAAGTGTTGTTGGGTTGTGTGATCCATATCTATCCATCATTTTGGTTTAACATACGGCGGCGCGTGGTTCCACATGTCGACAGTGGTGGCGGCACATGAGACCCACGCACTGCCACTATTCCAGAAGTCCCAAAATCTTTCTAGTGTGCTCCCTGAGTTCCTAGCAAACTCTCCAGTCTGTTTCCAACCTTCAGAAGGATTATTTTTCAAATTTTTCAAATTTTTAGTGTGTGTTTTAAATTATTGTTAAATTTTAATTTTTTGTGTCTTGTAAACATGTAATTGTGGGGTGTGATTAAAAATATAGTAAGAAAAAAAAATGTGTGTGTGTGTTTGCATTTTATTTTATTTTGTGTTAAATGAATGATAAACAAAGGGAAAATGATAAAAGATAAGAAAAAACATTTAACCAAACGTTTTAATTGCTTATGGCAAAATATCCTGAAAATTACTTGAGCATTTTTTTTATCTAAAATATTTTGTCATGTTTTAAAAATATTGCATGGGTTTTACAATAAGTTTATAGAATCATTAAGGATTTGATCAATATTTCAATAATCCTAAAACCTTTAATTTATGAAAATCAATGATCAATATTCTAGTATAAATGTTAGATCTACAAGTAGACTGGTATTTAAGTATCAGGGGTTAACTAGAAAATTCTTAGAATTATTTTGAATATTCATCAATTTTAATTTAGAGTATTTTTTACCACAATATATCAGTTGTGAAAAACACTTTCATCTTCTATGATAGGTGAACCCTGTCAAGGCATCTACATAGATTTTTTCTATAAGAATTTACCTGAGCATACAAGTCCATAATAAATTTGAAATGTCAGATTTATTCATGAGTGTAAATATTTGTTCTGAGCCATAGACAGACCACAAATTAGAATCTCCTTAACACATTTAAACCACATTCAAACTATACAATGCAATTTACCTCAATTAAGGTGCACTGGGGTGCTAATATTTTATCTAGCCACAACCAGTCACTTACCCTAGAATTTAAGGTAAGATCAGTCCACCCGAATCTCCTAATGACTCGCAACCAAACGACTATGTGGCGACTTCTTGACATCCCGCCACACCGCGTGAAAGAGGTTAGAAGATGAGAAAGAACTGAGGAAAAAGGTTGAGAATCTATTAGCAAATTTTAAAAGTTGAAAAGGCAACTAGAGAAAGATTTCACACCGCGTGAAAGAGGTTAGAAGATGAGAAAGAATTGAGGAAAAAGGTTGAGAATCTATTAGCAAATTTTAAAAGTTGAAAAGGCAACTAGAGAAAGATTTCAACCAACCAGAGGACTCTCCATCCAACCTTCCAACTGATGAAGTCTCTAACATAACCCTCATTCTTGCTTTTCTGTAAATAATTTATAGAGGAATCATTAAGCATCTAGTTTAGTTTCTTTATTTATTCTTTTGTCCATTTCACAAAACCAAATATGGGGAAACTTCATGGATAAGTGGGATGCTCATACTTTCTTCATTTAGGTCTTGGTCTTCTATACGAGCTGACCTTTTCTCTCATCTTTTTTCTGCAACTCTCTTGTAATCTTGCTTCCCTAGTTTGAAGCATAGGCCAAACCTTTGATCCGCACATCTCATTTTTATAATGTTGGCTTTTTTTGACATTCACGTATCTAGATCATATTTATATGGAAAACTATGTTTCAAAAAGTACTTTATAACCATTCTTATAGTCTTAGAAAGTTATGGTCTTATTCTAAACAAATTCTCAAGCACTAATTCAATTTTTATAATCTCAAAGGCGTGCAAGTTTCCATCATGATTTTCTTTAGCCTCAACATATAGAGTTGACACTTTATTAATAAGATATATTATTTTCTTGGCTCTCATAGTTATCAAATTATCATTTAACACAAATTTCAACATTTAATAAAGGAACAACACTACAGCTCTTATGGCCTGAATCCATGGTCATCCTAATAATATATTATAAAATGGTTGGATATCCAACACTTGTAGCATGACTTAGTGACTCATTGTATACCCGGTCCATCATATTGTTTGGCCTTAAGTGTGATGTATCCACTAGTAAATGCTTTAAAAAATATATTGGCAATATATTGAGGGTTCACCCATTTTCTATAAGAACTTTAGCTAACATAAAATCTTTGCATATCAAGGTAATATACAAGGGCTTGTTGTGCCCTATCCTATTAGGATCCATTTCATTTTTAATGAATAATAGATAATTAATTGCTTGAATTCTCTCCACTAAATGCTATATAAAATCTAATGACATGTACCTTATTAAGTTATTTTTTAAATGCCTTTTGTTTTGCAATTCTAAGCTTAGAATAAGTGAGAGTATGGATATTTGAGCTAAAGATATTATTACCTACTCTACCATGTTATACTCATTTTGTTTAATCAACTTTAATAATTTTGTAGATTCTTCCTTACTTATAGGTTATTAGGCTACTTCTGGCTATACAAAGAAAGGGATTGTATTTTCTATATCAAAAAATGCCATAAATATTAGGTGTATGGTAATAAGATTACCACACCCTAGCACTTTTGTTTAATATGATGCCACCCTGGCCCTTTCCAATATAGGAACTTGATGTCATTGGATCAATCAACCTAAAGCAACCTATGTCATTTTATTTTTATGGCAATTGATTACTTCACAAAATAGGTAGATGTTTGTTCATATATGCATGTAAACCAAAAAGTTAGTCAAGTGATAATGGGCATCGTCTTATTTTGGTGGCAATTAATACTTTACAAAATAGGTAGAAGCTTGTTTATATGCACATATAACTAAAAGTTAGTCAAATGATTTATTGAAAAAGATTTGATTTGTCAATATAGCTCACTAGAAACCATACTAGTAGATAATGCCATGAACTTCAATGGAAAGATAATTAAATAGTTCTGTGATAATTAGAAGATCAAACACTTAAACTCATCCCTGTATAGGTTAAAAATAAATGGTGTTGTAGATATGACCAATATAAACATCAAGAAAATCATTCAGAAAAATAGTGGTTACTTAAAAACATTAGTATGAGATGCTTTTCTATGCCATTCACATATATCACACCATAATAAAAACATTAATGGGAGCCAAGCCGTACTTATTAGTATATGGAATGAAGGTTATAAAGCCTTTTAAAGTTAAAATTCCCTAATTAAAAGTCTTGATGAATGCATAATTAGAAGAGTCAAAATGAGCTAAAGCATGATATGAGTAGTTAAACATAATCAACAAAAAAAAAATCAACAATAATTTACCATAATTAGTTGTACTAGAAAAGGATGGCCAATCCGTGATAAAAAAAAGTTCGCCATAAAGAGTTTAAAGAGAAGGAATTGGTATTGAAAAAGATTTTGCCTTTACAGGAAAAAATTAGAGTAAATGGACACCAACCATAAAAAACCTTATGTCGTGGTGAAGAAATTGTTTTTAAGAGGAGCACTTATGATAACTATCGCACCTGACATGTGATGACTCAGCTCTGTTCCTATGAAAAAGGTTTTATTTGATTTTTAAGGGCGGAAAGGTCTTAAAATTTATAAAGTCAATGTGGCTTTAAAATCTTTTTGATAAAAATATCTAATATCTGTTAAGGCTTCTATCAAATCATGGGACTTGAAAAAAAAACACATTACCATATAAGCTTTTTATTATTATTACGGGATTGTTTTACAGTGATTATAGATTACCTAAAAGGCTAAAACCCTTGGCCCCAGAAGGGATACAATAAAAATATAATAGACAAGGGCACAGTAATCCAAAGCCATTTTTATTTAACAAAACCCGTAGTTCAAGATTTCTTTAATCTCTGTTAAGTTTAATATTTGCTAGACCACAACATGCAAGAGATCAGAGAATAAAGAAAGACTGTGGCATTCTCTGCGTGTAATAGGGTTGGGCAGATGGGGTATGCATGCAACGGGTAGATGCGAGAGATGTCGTATTTGGTCGGACACGTAATATATGAACTCATTCCCTTCCTAATCACCTGGGAATTAGCTAGGCTTAATTTTATGGTACATATTGCCATCCAACACATGGTGTTTTGTGATCAGTACAGACGCTTGCATCTGTAATAGGAATATATTTTTGTCTGTTTGAGATAATATAATTCCAAGTAGAGAGATCACTTTGGATACCGCAACGGGGAATGAGAAAGGATCAATTGTTTTGAAGTAAACTCCGTGTGCATGGAGCCAAAACAGTACATATAATAATTTGTTTTAAATCAAGTATGTGATTCTGATCAGTATTATTGAAGTATGGAACAATGAGTATGCTCAAAGTCAGCTCAGATTAAAATGTCAAGCTTGTGGGGTTCTACCGACATGAATTTACACCTTTAAATCATCTATAGCTCCCATTAATGTTGAGTTAAATATCTAATCAATGAAGTTAAATGGACATATCAATCAAAATAAAAAAAAAATAAGAAATATTTATGTTCATATTCAATTCAATTTTCTGCCAACATAATATCATGTAAAGATTTCCTTTCTAATGCTTGGTTTGCGCCCTTTATTCGAATGAATATTGATTATTTATTTTTAAAAAAATTAAGCTAAAATTAAATTTGAAAAAAAAGATTAAATGAGTATTTGCTGAAATTAATTAGTTGTGTACTATTTATAGGTTACACATAGAATGGAAAAGCACGTGACGATATTTTTTACACAAAATTTAACTTAAATTTTCAACAACATAGACTAAATGATGTATCAACATGTTTTATATTATTTTTTCTTAGAATCCATGTTCAACAAAAAGATCAAAGAGAAGGTGATGATTTAATATTTTTAGGCTCGGCTACGCGTTGAGCCTACGTATATGTGGGTCTGGTAGGTCGCAAAACCCAACATCCATGGGCTTAGCTACATAGTGAGCTCATGTACACATGAATCTGGTAAGCTATTAAACCCAACATCCCTAAAATTAGCATCTCGCAAAGCCTAGATAGATGTAAAACTGATGATTTTTCTAAACTCTCAATTAGGTCACAAGACTCTATTTTTACTAATGATCTTTCTAAACTCTCAATTATGTTACAAGACTCTATTTGTTTTTGTTGATACCCTTAACATAAATAGTTAAGGTTAAAGACATTAATCCCTCTCTATCTCTAGATGTCTAAAAGTTTTCAAAAGAACTTGTTACTTTATCCCTCATTAATGATGTGTAAAGGATATTTTATCCCTCTTTAAATGTTATCAGAGCAAAATGATACTCCAACCCCTTCTCTCCATAAAAAGACAAGTTTCATAGATTAAAATCCTAGATGATTCCTTTAAAGAGTTAGGTTCATAATCTCTATTCTCTACTACATGTATATTTTCAGAGCATCTCTCTAAAACCTTGCATTCTCTCTCTCTAAAAAGATACTTAAGCATTGAAGAGTCCTAGAATCCACCAAAAGGGACCTTTTTCCAAGTACTAGTCACAACAACCTTGGCTTACCATGCATTAGGTACTGGCTACTAGCTACCTTGGCTAATGAAAGAAGAACAATTTGTTTGAATAAAAAAATTAATCAATTATCCGACACATAAGTATTGTTCTTAAGCTACTTGAATTTTGGAACATCATCAATTGGTGTCATCTATAGGAAAAGAAAAAAAAATCACCAATTGTTCTTCTTGAACTGGTTTTTGATATCCTTAATCACCATTAAACGCAGATGATCAAGACACTCTAGGAATGGGAAGTGTCATGAACTTCCCTACAATTATTGGCACATATGATCCATTAGAGTTTCATCAACTCTTCAATAAGTAGGAAAGGCTATGCAATAATTTGTCCACTTTTAAGTCAGAGTATGATTTATTCTACTTGCCCATGGACTTAGTGAGACAAAAAAAAAATAAGCTAGATATCTTCCAACTTTATGAATGTAGTTAGAGCCTCGAGATTTTGGAATGCTCTCAACAAGTACAAAAGGAATGTTGGTTCAAACCATAAAACATGTGAAGTTTTTTTAGCAATTATCCAAGAGAAATGGAAGAGTCTCCTTCACGCTTGACACTCTAATCAAATGAAAATTTATTATATCCAAAAAGAATAAGAACGTAAGTTTCTTATATATGAATGGCTTATCTCCAACCATCTTTGAAAAAGTTGCAGACCCCCTAAAAATTCCTAGAACTCTCCTAGAGAGTTCTTCAAAGCCTCTAGATGAGCCTAAGGACTCTAGACTTCTTTCTTAGCATCACGAAGCTCAGCCCTCAAACCATATTGGGTAGTCTTTGCCTAAAATATCTTTTATTTTAGGATATTCATTTGATTATAAGTGGCTTAAAACAGTTTATCATTGGAGCCCAACTAAAGAACAATATCTTATATCTATTCCTTTAATGATGAATAAGCCACTTTGAGGCTCTTCAATTCAGCCTTCACAACAATCTTCTCCTACTTTAACAACTCGAAGGTAGCTTGGTTTGCTCTATTTTTAGCATTGGCCTCCCTTACATGGTTTCTCTCAACCATCTAGTGTCTCTTAGAATGAGCACACATCATGAAAGTCTACTCAAAACAAGTGTTAGGAACAATGGTCATAAAACCAAACTACAAGGATTAATAAGAAAGTTCCTTACATTGAAGGCTATTTTTTTCAGTTAAGGCCAAATGGCAATAATAGCTCTCATAAATATCATTGAAATGTCTGATGGAATGTCTGAGGGAATGGTGATGATCCTTTCCAATAGTCTTACCACCTTGAGGCCAATCTTTTCAAGGCTTGACCTCCTACCAACAACAATATCTATGAGTTGCCTCTCATTATCGGTCAAAGTGGGGAAACTAAAAGGAGCTCAACCAAAAATAAGGTTAACAAAAGTATCCTTAAAATCAACTTCCTTAGAAATGCCCAAGTAGAGGGCCTAACTACTACAACCTCTACATAGAAAGTTAGAGGTTAAGGTAGAGGAAATGCCACCACAAGAGCCTCTATGGTAAAGGCTAGAACATTAGTCTTTACAGGGGTGGAGAACCTCCTTCTTTTAAAACAAACCATAGCACCTACAATCATTTCAAAGGGGTCAGGTTTATTTAATCCCCAGACCAAGGAGTATGAATACCCCCAGCTTCCATTTATGTAGTAGTTCTAGCTTTTGCCATTGAATCCTTAGGGGCAAGGAGTTTATTGATGATGATGGGGTTGCCTTTCATCTTTTCTGTAGTTTTACCTCTACTCAAGATAAGAGATAAAGACCCTCTTAGTAAACTCTCATCTGCAGACCTTACAAAAGTTTCTCCTTCTTCTTCAACTGTCAGCCCTTCACACAAACAGAGTGAGTAGTGAACTTAGATGTAATAAAAGCAAAAAGGGTAAGGAAGCTACATACTTTGTAACAGAGCCAGGTAATGCCCTCTCGCCTTTCTATTGACTTTGTACTTGGTTGGGGCCGATGCCAATACAACATATATCTTTTCCTCATTTGAGCGTAGACAAGGTCTATTGTTAACTGTAGGGGAAGGTACCCTCCAATAGTATGATCAACCTCAAATATGTTACGTCTTATATCTAAGGCTGACTTTTTTGTTATACCTCAGTATCAATCATTTCCCCTTCTATTTTTTGAAATGGGCATGTTTTCCATGCAAAGTTCCTTTCATAGCTCATATGGGTCTTTTAGCGAAGGTAAAGAATCAACACATGTCATTCCCACCATTAATGTCAGCAACTAAATGATAACATGTCTTAAACACACTAATTGTAGGCTCGATTTCAACAAGCCTAAGAAACTTATCAAATGAAAATAAGATTATCCATCTATTGGGGTGTGGTTAGCCTGGACCCTATTGATAATATCTAAAAACTACCACAATGCATATATGCAGAAGAGGACTATAATTTCCAAATGACCTTGAGTAGAGCCCAAGATCGATTGGTTGATACGCTCAACCTCAGCAGGCATTTGAGATGTGTACTCTTCTGTATGCCGAATGTTAACAAACTCAATGTCCTCCACACCTAGAGTGTTGGGGGTATCATTCTTAGGGGCATAAGGCAACCTTTCGCTCCCCTAAGGTTCACTAACAATCATGAGAGAAGTATTTTTCCTACGGGGAGAACTACTCTCCCTTACTATAAATGGATGATAGGGCTCCATCTGATCTAGTTTTAGGGCCCAGTCTGATGGACCATTGTCCCTTGTTGTTTCTTATAATCCCAAGTTAAAATAGAAACTCCTCATCAGAGACAACATCCATTTTTCTAGAGACAGATCTAACTTTTTTTTCATTTTTCTATTTAAAGTAGAGAACAAAAAAGAAACCTTTGGTGGGAAATACATAGAATGAGGGCTTCTTCTTGGATTATAGCAAATCTAGTTCAGGTGTATTTTTTTCAACAGAGTAGTTCTTTATAAATTATAGAAATTGAAAGTAAAAGAAAAGATAAAAGCAAGAATGACTAGGGCTATAAAGGAAACATCTTTTCACCTTTACTGTTTGATGAGTAACCTCTCGTATCATCTCAGATCTCTAAAAGTCCATTCAATCGCTGCATTGAATGCTCACCGCCATTTTGTTTTCTAAGGGACACCTTCTTTTGATAAAGATGGGTTAAATAAAGACGAGACACATGGCCATAAAGAATCCCAATAGTTTTGGAATGAACAAATCTCATGGGGAAGGTAAAAATTCCTTCATTAACGAGACAAACAACTCTTAGGTAAAAAAAACTTGTTTAAAGTTGGTAATCTTTCAAAATCTTTGCGTAATAAATACGTAAAGACTTAGGGCTTTTTCGATGGATCAATATGTTTTATGTTATTTTTGCCTAAAATCCATGTTTAACAAAAAGACCAAAGGAAGGGTATTGATCCAATATCTCTAGTTACAGCTGCACGTTGAGTCCATGTATGTATGGCTCTAACAAGTCGTCAAACCCAACACCCCTAAGCTCGGCTACAAGATGAGCCCACGTACATACAGGTTTAGTAGGCAATCAGACCCAACATCTCCAAGCTCAGCTATGCGCTAAGCCCAAGTTCATATAGATCTAGTAGGCTGTTAGACCCAATACCCTAGGCTCAACATCTCGCCAAGCCAAAATGGATGTAAAATTGATGATCTTTTTAAACTCTTAATTAAGACTTTGTTTGTTTTTGTCAATAACTTTAATGTGAATATTTAAGGTCAAAGTTACTCATCCCTCTATATCCCTAGGTGTATAATTTTTTTTAAAAAGGACTTGTTTCTTTACCCCCTCATTAATGATGTGTAAGGAATATTTTATCCCTCTTTAAATACTATCAATGCAAGAACACTTCAGCCTCTCCTCTCTATAAAATAATAAGGTTCATGGATTATAAAGCCCAGATGATTCCTTCAAAGAGGGGTTCACCATCTCTATTCTCTATTGCATATATATATTTAGAGCATCTCTCTAAAATATTATTACTCTCTCTCTCTCTCTAAAGAGATAATTGTTTAAGCATTAGAGAGTCCCTGAATTCATCAAATGAGATATTCTTCAGGTACCAGACATAGCCACCTTAATTAGGGAGAGAATAACAAGTTACTTGAATTAAGAAATTAACCAATAATTTGACACAAACTTTATTTTTAAGCTATTTGGATTTTGTAACATCATCACAAAAGTTTTAGGTTTGGCAAAAACTAGAAATCACATGGTCCAGAGCTAGTTGAATATATGACAGAATCTATATACATATACAAGGGCAGAGGCATGTTAAAGGCTTGGGTAGGCTATAGCCCAAGTCAAGATTTTATCAATATTTTTTTACTAGTTTTATGTAAAAACAAATTTGTAATTCTCGATTGAGTTATCAAAAAATTCTGAAACTTTGCGTGGAGCCTTATAATATGATGCTTTAGCTTGGATTAAAATTTCAGAATTTTTTAAAAAATTCAAAAATTTAAAGAAAAATCACAATTTGACCAGTTTTATGTTATTGGGTGTAATTTTCAATCTGACTATCAGATTGAGCTGAAATTTTACGAGGGATCTTAAAATATATTGAATATAATCTAGTTAAAATTTTAGGATGAACGGAGCTTGGTAGTGCTAACAAAAAAAAAGGACCGTCAAATAAAAGCAAAATGACTTATTAAGGGTAAAATGGTTATTTGCCATTAAAAAATAAAACAAATCAGCTCTTCCTTCCTTTTATATGTTGCCGACTGGGCAGAAGCAGAATAGGAAAAGAAAGAAAGAAAAAGCGAGAGAGAAAGAGAGAAAAGTAAGGGAAAACCATAAAAAAAAATCAAAGGAAAAAAAATAAGAACAGTGAAAGAATAACCTTGTAAACTTACAAAGTTCAACTTATAAAATACTAATGAAAGGAAGAATCAAGTGAAGGAAGGAGAAATTGAGAGAGGAAAAAAAATTTAATTACGTTGTTTTCCAGTTGACATGAAATTGTTATTTTATCTCGGTTGAGAGGTTGTTACAATATCGATTCAGATTTGATTATAGATGAATTATATTCCACAAAACATCGAAGGATGTAACTTCAATAATGTGTTTATTTTTACTTTCACTTCAATTTTATGTACTTTCAAATTTATTTTTTAATATTTTGAATAGTGTATTTGAATTAAAATTTTACTGTTAACTTTAAAAATTCATGTATAATAGTTAATAGTTGATCTTAAAAAAAAATTATATATTTATTTAATATTCTAGGATTAGAAAAATTTATGACTCCGCCCTTTTATATATGTATATCAAGAATAGTTTACTAATTAACTAGTAAACCAAATTTAACGGAAGCCTGCCCTTGTAATTTCATATATGTATTCACAGAAGAGATATTATCTACTCGTTTAAGAGGTTTGATCATGATATCAGTGCAAAATTGTTCGACAGTCTATGCGTGACTCATGAGGTGGAAGCCGATCAAATTAATTCAACACAAAAGTAAATTTGAGCTAGCAATTGGCATTATGGCGGCTATAATCATCATTACCTAACTTGAAGAACAAGAACAGAGACAAGTTTCATAAGAAAATCTTGCGCAAAGAAAGAACAAGACCATAAGGAATTATTCATACTTATCATCCTAATTTGCAATGTCAATGTTAGGTAAGAAATATTTGTGGATTGGAAATCAAGTGTAATTCATGAATCTAAATATTTTATTCAAGGGGATGTACTTGTTTTTAGCATTAATTGCCTATTCCTTACTCAAAAACAAAAAAAAGTTGGAATTCAAACAATGACATAGATAGAGTTCAAGAGTTTAGATATGAAAAATAAATTAAATCAATTAATTTAAAATATGATTGAAGGACTAACGAGGGATGAATCCAAATGAAAAGCTTGGGAGGGGCCAAAAGATTTTATCATTAGAAAATAGAGATAAAAATTAATTATGTTAATCGTCTAGATGGTGGTTCAGTGATAAGAACTTAGGGTTATGAAGTTTGCTCCCTCTGTGGTCTCAGGTTCGAGTTCTTGGTTGCTCATATGATAGCTATTAGAGGTTTACATGATCGTTAACTTCAAGACTCGTGGGATTAGTCATGGTACGCGCAAGCTGACCCGAACACTCACAGTAATTAAAAAAAAATAATTATGTTAACAAATTAAGACAATTGTTTGGATCGTATGAGCACCAATCCCAGTTAGAACAGAGAAGGAGTAGCTGTATCTATATTGTCACAGGAGCTAGCCCACATGCACGCAAACTTGCTGGAATGATTAATTGAAGAAAGATGATGATGATGATTGTGATGATCAGAGTCTAAGCTTGGGCCCCCACAGTCACACCCTTGCAGAGAGACAGTGTATCACGGACGGTCCTATCTATGCATTGCCTTGGGAAACGTAACTAACTTTCTCTCTTTCTTACCAAACACGCACTTCACCGTCACTGACTCTCTACTGCTAGCCACTGCATGCTAAATTTGGGTCTTAAAACTGTTATTATGGTGTAATCATTTCAATACTTGCTCATGGGCTGTAAAGGCAAGCAACTTTTCCAATCCTTGTTTTACATCAGATCATCAATATCCTCCGCTCAGTTTAACGATTTTTTTATATATATATAATTTAGCACCGCTTGGGAAAAAAAATTGCAAACTAACATGATAATATTTTTTTTTTAAAAAAAAAACACAGCTTATATCAAGGTCTCCATACATGAGTTTTAAAAATATTACAAGTCTAACCGTGATTTTTAAAAATATTACAAGTGAAAAATATGATTTTTTTAAATATTATTCTTGAAAAATATGATTTTTTTAATATAAAAAACTGTTATTACAAATCTAAACTATAGTCCTAACTCTAAACCCAAACTAACTTCAAGCGCAAACCCTGAATTCTAACCCTAACTATATTTTAGTATATTTTTATATATAGTATTATATTATGTCATTTTTTTAATGATGAGTTTGTATTTTATTTTACATGTATTTGAGTATATTTTGATAATTATTTTAGCTTTGTCGAGTAGGTGGAGATTTTAATATTGTTGACCTTATTATAAATTTTCAAATTTATTTTGATGTAGTAGAGTTTGAAATCAATTTAAATTTTACGTGTATCATGACAATGAAAGCAACAAGGTTGGGTGTAGTTATAATATCAATATTGTTGGAGGCTTACATGTTTGATAAATTATTAATTTTAATTATTTTTTAATTTTTCATATTTAAGTTGTTTAAAATTTTAAATCGAGCATTTTACGTGTGCATGAAAACAACATTATTATAGTGCGTTATTACCGACACCAATTACTTTTCTACATGTCAAATTGTGCTGTTACCATAATCAAACGGAAATTGCAACAACGGGGCTGCTATCATCTATGTTATTAGAGTTGAAGATGCAATATTTCTAGCTACTTCATAAATACAAATTAAAGATGCAATACTTCTAATTCATCTGGGGTATTTTTTTTCCTTAATTTAAAATTATTGGTTAGATGCTGGGAGCTAGAATCCTGGAGATTGATTAATATAACATGTATATGTATTCTTTATTAAGAAAAAGAGAGGTGATGTAAAATAAGTGACGAAATGTATTGGTTTATAATTTAAGGTTAGTATTTAGAATTTGGATTTTGAGATTAGGATTTAGAGTTTGTATTTAGATTAAGATTAGGGTTTAGTGTTAGGATTTAAATTTAGAATTTGAGTTTGAGTTTAATGTTTGTTTGTAGCGTTTGAGATTTGATAGAATGAACTTTTAGGTATTATTTAAAATTTATTTTTGAGATTAAGTTTGGGGTTAGAGAATAGATTTGAGTTTTTTTAAAAAAAAATTAGGGTTGTTTGTTTAGAATAGGGTTTAGATTTGAGGTTATTATTATTATTATTATGTCACAATCACGGCTGGGAGTTTGCCAGAACATTTTTTAAATTTTGTTTCTAAGGAAAAACACCCTAGTAAAACAAGCAATCCTATCAATTACCTTTTACTTTACTTTCATGCACCGCATGCATCACCTCACTTTTACCAGTTAATACTACATGGGACTACTATTTTATTGCCAATCATTCCTTTACTATAATAGTTACCTTTTTTTTTACTTTCCTGCTGCTAATTGGAGTTTGAGCTCAAAAGGCTACAAAAAGACGCAATCCTACACATTCTTATTATACAACGTACTAGCTGATAGCCTCTCTCTCACACATTTTTTTACCGTTTTCTATCGTCTGTGTGGGAGCGATGTGTACTGTGTGTGCGTGAGGGAGAGAGGTGTGGCCCATTATTGAAATATATGGCTGACCGACTTTCAGCAAGAAAAAGAAAAGGGGGGGAGGGGGGGCAGAGTAAGGCCAAGATAATAAGAGAGAGAGAGAGAGAGAGAGCTCTTAGAGAATAAGATAGAGATATTCTCTTTAGTCATCATGTTTTTTGGTGTTTTCTTTTGAAATCAAACAAAGGCAAACCAGATCTCTGTAAGAAGAGTCCGAAGTTAATTTGGACCGTCTTTTTTTTAGTGGGGTGTTTAGATTCAAGCTTGAGTTGTGTTTTTCTTTTCTTTTGGCAGAGTTAGCTAAAGAGTGAAGTCAGTATTTGAATAAACTAAACATTTAGCTGGTTGTGTTTGGAGAGACTCTTGCTTTCTTTTGTTTTTGTACGGTTTTTATCCTTTTTCGGAAGCTGTTGCCTTGTTGGGTTTGGTTACTTGGTAGTTCAATTTAAGTGGAAATGATGTCTGGTGATGCTTTTTCACTACCCTCTTTCATAGCAGGGTTTGCTCAAGACCAGAATAATGCAAACCCTAAGCCTAATCCTAATCCGGTGGCCAAAAGGAAGAGAAATTTGCCAGGAACACCAGGTAAGTAGCACGCTTAGCTTCATATGTTGCTTGGTAACTCATCTCTTATTCTTGCATATGTACACAAGTTTCTTTAATTGAACAGTAGTCAAATAAACAGTTTCTATGTCTTCGCAGATCCAGATGCTGAGGTTATTGCTTTATCTCCTAAGACACTCATGGCAACCAACCGGTTCATATGTGAAATATGTAATAAAGGATTTCAAAGAGACCAAAACTTACAACTTCATCGAAGAGGTCACAATCTTCCATGGAAGCTCAAGCAAAGGACCAACAAAGAGGTACGAAAGAAGGTCTATATTTGCCCAGAAAAGACCTGCGTTCACCACGATTCATCTAGAGCTCTAGGAGACTTAACTGGCATAAAGAAGCACTTTAGCAGAAAACATGGGGAGAAGAAGTGGAAGTGTGAGAAATGTTCAAAGAAATATGCTGTTCAATCAGACTGGAAAGCTCACTCCAAGACTTGCGGGACTAGAGAGTATAAATGTGACTGTGGGACTTTATTTTCCAGGTACTATTAGCTACTATATATACACCATGCACTTGATTTTCTTGATTTTCAGTCAATGATCACGTAGCAGATGAAATAAATGCTATCCCTTTGATTTTGAATTAGATGGTACTTCATTTATGAGTATACTAGGTAATAATAAGTTCTGATAGAACAATTTTGAACTAGGTTTTCTAATATATATTTATCAAAACAGGAAAGATAGTTTTATCACACACAGAGCCTTTTGTGATGCCTTAGCTGATGAAAGTGCAAGGATCACTTCAGTTCAAGACACAGATCTAAATTTCAGAAATGACACAGTAAATTTGCCCCATGGATTTTCCAACCGGCCAGGAGTTCCAGATATTGCAGGTATTTCTCAATTTAGTGCAGGTTTCAGACCTGATTTCAGTGGCATGAGCAGTCCAGGAAATTCTCTTGGTGCTGATCAACAAAAGACTGGACTTTCTCTGTGGATAAATCAGGCCAATTCACACATTACTCCCAATTCAAATCTTTACGTGCCTCCGATTTCCACTGGTTTGCCTGAGATGGTGCAAATGGTAGCCAATCTCTATAGTTCATCATCCTCGGCCAATCTTGGGAATTTAACCTTATCTGGACTGCCTCATGATCAGGAAGAAGGTATTAACAAAGCCAATATGGTGGATACGTCAGCTTCTTTGTATTCTGATAGAATTCAAAACAAGCAATTAAAGCTAGCTGCTGTACCCATGTCTGCGACAGCACTTCTACAAAAGGCAGCCCAAATGGGTTCTACAAGAAGCAATCAACCTTTCTTTGGCAACAGTTATGGATTGATGAGCTCTTCTTCTTCTTCTTCTCCTACAACAAACCCCATCTCTCTCAACCAGAATCCAAACGAGCTATACCATGTCTTTCAAAATGTTAAGCAACCTGCAAGCGAGAGCCTAACAGCAACTTATAGTGTAGCAATGAGTGATGCAGTGATGGGTACATCAAGCAATCTTGATCAACTCGTGATGCAAACAAGTGGAAACCTGCAAAATGACCCGACTCAGTTGAAGTTGCCAAGAGGTTCAAATTCTACTGAGAGTGGCTTAACGAGAGATTTTCTTGGTATGAATAGTGAATCCGGTCGTCTATTTTTGCCACATGACCTAGCTAAGTTCGCTTCAATAAGTTCAGCCATGAGCTTGAACCATTTCACTGCCAATCATTGATGGTCTTGCACACTACATTGCATGCCTGTTTTAAAATAGCACAAACTTGAGGCCAAAACACCCGATCTAGGGACCGAGTTGGCTCGGTCGTCGAAGGTAAGGCAGCTCGTTAATGGTAGTGATAAATGAGACTGGAAGTGGTGGCCCGGTTGATGAAGCATGTCAGAAAATTATTAAACATTGAACAAACTCCAAGTCATGCATGTTCTCCTTGTTTTTTCTTGTTGTTTTTATTTTCTTCTTGTTGTTTTATTATGTGTCTTAGCTCTTTTATCGTATAGTCGGATCAATATTTTCCTTTCTTTATTGAAATTGAAGGGCACGGAAAACAAAGACATATCGTTGACTGATCGTCAACGTAATCCGGCTACCTCGTCAACGTTGATGGGTTTTGAAAGCAAAACCAAGTCTTTGTTATAGTGAAAATCGAAAACAATATAAACCGTACGTTGGTGTTCAATTTGCTTAATATATAGTATAATATAGTCTTCAGAGAGATTCGGCTTTACAAGTCTCTCTTTCTTGTCTAAGATCAAGCAGTGTGTAATATTCTAGTGTCTCTCTTGACTAGGGAGAATCTAGCTAGGTAGCTAGGGCAAACGCTACGATTGGCTAGACTCGTGAATTTTTGGGTGTTAATTACGTCAATGGAAGCTTAGGAGAAAATTTAGGGGCCAAAGGAAAAGAAGTACGATTTGTCAAAGGCAGCATGATGGGATTGTGAAATTCCCCATTGCTACATGGAGTTAAAGGTTTATTCTCCATGGCAAGTTATTATGCATACTGACAGTTAATCTAGTGTCCGATGCATAACTCATCTCATGTCCGAAAAGTTATTTGAGAGTTGTACTTCTTATCTTTTAAATAAAAATGAAATTCGTAAATATTGTTTTCCCTATTTATATAAGAATAAACAGTGTAACTCTAATATATCTAATGATCTTTCAAAATCCAAATCCTAAATGTTCTTATCGTCCCAAGTCTTGAGAAATAGAAAGCAAATCTTTATGAAGAAAATGAAATGATTCTCATCGATGATACTTATTTATTAGAGCAAGAAAAATAATGAATTAATAATTATCTCAAGCATATTTGAAATGAAAATAATAATCAACTCTGGTACATGAATGGAAATTAATCCCTCTAAAAATTATAATTAACTCATGATCGACTTCCTAATTCGTATATGTATAATTTTTTTGAGAAAGGAAGTTTCTATATTCTATCTAAAGACTTTCGTCATCCATCTTATGGAATCCCATATGTTTGTTCGATTGTTACATCTTCCTCGGCGAAAAAAGGTGTTTAAGACATGTTGAAAATATAGTTTGGTAGAGTAAATCTCGGGGCCTTGGGTCCCACGACTTTTTTTTTATCTTATAAAAAAATATAGATACTATTATTTAAAAAACAAAACAATGAGTTTTACTGGATTTTAACCGAGTTTTTTATAAGAGATGGTTGAGAATATAGTAATAATGATTTTAAAAAAAAAATAGAAATATATTAATTTAAATTAAATTTAGTATTTAAACATGTGTTTTTTTTTTTCATTTTAGGAACTCTGGCACCAGCCAGATAATACAATAACGACTTGACCGACGAGGCCAGACTGATGGCCTACACATCAATGCATGGGGAGTGGGGAATCTTTGCACAATGGCGAGGCTGGGTTTGAACCACTAATTATCAAGTTGCGAGCCTCTCTCCTAAACACCAATGGATATATATCTTCTTCTTTTCAACAAATGCTACTTTTCTAATCAAGTTTATGCCATGTAATACGAAGATTAGCTCACCCATAATCTAGTTAGAAAGCCATTTTCAACCATAAAGGTCTTCTTCAGACAATTTAAGGGGACCTATTGTGCGTGCATGCCTCCCAAAGCCTATGGTGCTGGGTCACTATGGGCAGCGGCACATATTTGACTTTTCACGGGTGCTTCTATTTATTTATTTATTGATAAATCCATTAATTAATGCCTTTATAATAGACATTTGCAAGCAGATGAAATGGACATCTGAGAAAGTTGGAGTCTAGGATAGTTACCTTTTCATCTTAGAAATGTACATTTTTTAGAGCATTGAGGAAGAGGAACTTTATTGTAATGAGTATTACCTTTTTATGGGTACTTGCCACGACCATCTTTTTGAGACCTGGGCGGGTTCTATCTTTGGAGTTTGAAATCACTGTTCCAAAACGACATCTCTCATTATTTATGGGATGCTGCACATACATCGAACTAGCTAGTTTTGGACAAAAGAATATTGGTCTTGCGTTGGATGCTAACGAAGTTTTTTTTTTTTTTCTCTTTTGGTGAAATTTGTTGATGTATAATGTTAGATTTAGATTTTGACGTAATTTTTTTTATTATTTAGTAGAAGATTATATAGGTATTTTTATATGTTGGAGTAAACTTTCAAGCTAATTAGAATTTAAAAAGATCTTGCGATATAGATCATAATAAGTTGTATGAATTTTAGTATTTACTTACTTTTGATATGTGAACTTTCTATTTAGTGAGAATCCTTTTCTTATAAGGATATGATAGCTTGTTTTGAAAATTTCTTAATTTTACAAGAATCTTTAATGGGTTGCAACAGAATTTTCAAGTGTGATAAGAATTCATTAATGTTCCAAAATCTTTTTTTTTAAGGATTTCTTGTTCATCCTGGCAATACAAGGAAAAAAAAGAATGATGACATTTAATAACAAATTGGTTAGCTTATTTTTTAGAGTTTCCTAATCCTACAAGGAAGATTAAAAAAAAACAAGAATTTTCATGTTTTGAGAGGATTCTTTAAATATACGATTAATTATCCTAGACAAACAAAGAAACTAAAGGGGAGACAACTTCAACAATCAACTTCCTGTCTTATTTTGGATATCTAAAGGTGGCCACAAAAACCCTCATATTTCTAGGATGAATATTTTGTTCATGACATTACTTAAACTAGAAAATTTATTTATCATAGGCTATTTTATTTAATTAAGTGCAACAATTTTAGTTTATATGTCAAATTTATTATTTTTATTATTTTTTTCATGTTCTGGCTTAATTAATACTTGGTTTTCAACTAAGATCCAATGTTTGTTTGAATTAGTGTTTTGGGCTTATCATTATAGGTTCTGGGTCAATTTTATAAGTGAGTCATTTTAGTCCATAAGGGTATATCCATTAGGGTTATTTTTGAAGAGTATTTAAACTCTTTGTAAGCCTAAAATTTAGAAGTCATTGAATAATGTCATTCTAAATTTTCAGGTTGTGTGTGAGAGTGATTCATATATTTTTTGGTTCTTGAAAGAATTAAATTGACTTATCAAAAATTAATTATCTTTGTGATGTCATTTGATTTAATTCCAATAGTGTTAGTGCCTTGGAACAGGTTTTCAATGTATCACACTCCTATCAAATCTCTTTTGACTTTTCAAGATCAGATTTCAATCTTGATTGTAGGTTTCATGACTAATTCATCATGAGGTTTGCAACATTTCTAGGGATAATTCAATGTGTTATATTGTGATTTGTTGTACGGAGGGGAAAAAATTCAAAACTTTGTACTTAGATGTCTTCACAATAAACCTAAAACAAATAAGAAATATCAAACAAATTGTTAACTCACCTTAAAAGGAACCTTTATGAAATTTGATAGTTTATAATAATGGTTTAAACCTATAGCTAGCTACTTTTATTTGCTCAATTGATTCAAATATCTAAAATGAGGAGAGTAGTACTTTTGTAGAAGAGTTTGTAACCGACCATTAGCAGTCTTAATGGATGATAAGTTAACCTAGATGCAATTATTATTATTGTCATAACCTAATTTTGGTCCATTGGCTTTTAATTTAATTTTTACAGGGTTTAAAATGTAAAATTAAAAGATCAGAGACTTATTTCGATAAAAAGTGTGATTTGTCAACTTGCGTGAAAATTAAGGACTATAATGTGCTTTTGCCATTCTATCCTTATCTTTGAGATAATCCTTACTTTCGAAATGATCATTATCTTCAAGATAATCCTTACTTTCAAGATAATGAAAGTTGTCTGATTTCGAATTCGATTCTAATTTGAATTTAAAAAAAGAGAATGAGTTTGATTGAGACTTCACTTCTTACAAGTGATAGGACTCTTACACTATAAATATTGATCCCAGTCTACACCAAAAAAAAGAGAGAGAGAGAGGATTAGAGAGAAACTCTAAAAGAGAAGAAAACTCAGGAGAAGGCCGTTACTCAAAACCCTACAAAAAAAAATTATAAAAAAGAAATTTTTTTTTTTAAAAAAGAGGGGGCGCGGCCAAATCCTAGACTAGCTACCGTTGCCCCCTCCCCCAGCTTCTTTACTCCTCTTCTTCCCCGAGTCACCAAAAACAGCCAGAGCAAGCCCTCCGTGGCTTTTCTTTTCCTCTCTAGCTTGAGACCAAAACTGCCACCCAGAGTTTTAAAACCCGGACCGGCCCGGCGGGTCAACCCGGGACCCGGCCGACCCGGGCCTGGGACCAGTCCGGGTTGAGGCAAAAACCCGCTCGGGAATTGGCCCGGAAAAACCCGGTCGACCCGGCGGGTCGACCCGGGACCCGGTCCACCCGGACAAACCCGGGTGAGACCCGGTCAATTTTGTTTTTATTTTCACTGTCATTAAACAGGTTTTACACCTTTACTTAATCTGTTACCCACAAAACCTGAAATCCTTTTTTTTTCCTCTGGTCTTGCAGGAAGATTCCAGGCAAGGCAAAGCAACTGTCAAGTCAAGACAACACCTTTTTTCTCCAATCTTTATTGCTGCTCTCCACAAACAAATGGTCATTTGGGGTGGTTTAGGGTTTTGCAGAGAATATAATGGTGGTGCAGAGAGAGAGAAAGAGAGAGAAGAACATAAGATAAACAAGAAATTAAGAAAACAAGAGTGGGGAGAGACAATAATTAAGAGATGGACAGTGTTTCCTTACTGCTTCCTTCATTCTGTGGTTTTGAGTTCCCTTTGCCATTCTTCTCCGAAGTTGGCTAATCTTCCAACCAAGTAGTGAGAATATGAAGGTCAGCATGTAGATGATGCCGTCATTAGGTCTTTGAATTGAGTTGGAAGACGAAGAGGATCTTGGGGCCAGCGATCTGGCTAGCCATATTCAGTAGCATTCGCTGATCTTTTGGTTAGAAAGAAAATAATGGAAGCAAGTGCTCCGAGTGAGAATATGAAAGGTGAGCATGTAGATGATTTTTTTTTGGGTTGACCCGGGTTTGACCCGGGTCAACCCATCTGACCCGTGACCCGATCACTCGACCGGGTCGATGACCGGGTCGGGTTTCAAAACTATGCTGCCACCACGCCAGCCTTGGCCTCTCCTCTGAGCAACAGCGACATTCCCAGCCATGGTAGCCGAAAGGGAATGCCCCCTTACAGTGCAACGGACCAAATCGTCAGCTCTTCCTCACGTCAACAACAGCATCTCATCGAGTCTACGAGTTACTTCTTCCTCTAGCTGACAGTTCCGCCAGCAGTCCACCAGCGCGACTTCTTTCTGTTCCACTCGTTCTCCAAAGCATCGTGACCCTCGCCAAACGACGGCTCTCCTTCAGCAATGCGAATAGCAGCTGCCTATTCGTCTCCTGTGTGTTAGCTGTTGTTTTCAGCAGCTGTGGACCACAGCCACAACAGTAAGCTTCCTTTCTTCGGTCCAGCACTCCGAGTAGGCCAGGTCTCCATCTTCAGCAACAACTGCACCCAAACCTGAGCTCTCTAGAGGAGAACCACAATAGAGGACCAAAACAGAGGAGAAAGAAGGGAAGCGGAAGAAAACCGAGAAAACCAGTGGACGGACAAAGGAAACCAGAGAACAAAACATGAGGGACAACACAGGGGGGCCAAACGAAGAATATAAACGCAGATGCAGAGAGACAATTACAGGGAGAGAACAGGCGACCCAAGAAAGTGAAAGATGAGGAGAAGCAGAGGAGGGAGGAGGAACCGAGGGATCCAAAGCAAGCCACTGTCTTCAACTTCACCTCCCTGCATCAGGTAAGTTCTTCATTTCCCTTTGCTTTGCAATTATAATTGCATGGGTACTGTACATAGGCCAATTTAATTCTCTACTTACCGGTTTGTGCATGCACGTGTGAAGTTTAGTCCTAGAAAAAAATAAAAAAAAACAGAAAAATAAAAATAAAAATGTGTATGCATGAATAAAAATAATGTAAATTTATTGGTTTATTCACTGACGCCAGAGTCAGGAATAAAAAATCCGGTTTAAATTTATATTATTTTTATTCGTTGTATTTTATTTTATTTAGCTAGAAATATAAAAATATTTGCATTTGTAAAAAATAAATTTATTATTATTTATTTATTCACTGGCACCAGAGTCGGGAATAAAATAAAATATTAATCTAATTTATTTTATAGCTACGTAATATTTACCAACGCCAGAGTTGGAAATATTCGTAGTTGAATATTCACTGGCGCCAGAGTCAAGAATATTATAAGCAAATTTTCATAACATAAACCAATAAACATTTAGCAATTTAAGACGAAACTAGCAATGCAGCCTGCCTTAGGCTGTACGTTTAAGGGGTGATAATATCTTCCCTTTTACGTAACCAGTCCCGAACCATAGAATCTTTGTTGACCAGTTAGGGTTCCTAGTGACCATAATACTAGGTGGCGACTCCTTAAACAAAGATCATTCCCCATTCAAGAACAGGATGCCAGAAATCCGTTCTTTTCCAAAGATTTAATTTTTAAGGCCGCCGCGATGTCCGGGTGTGACAATTATCATTATTATTTCTATTATATTATTAATTATGTTGTTCTAGGAATTTATTGCATGCATATTTTCAATTATTTTTGCTTTATTTTGAAGTATTTCGTGTGTGTCACAAAGTTAATTAGGATTTTGGATGCTCTTTTGAACTATTAACCTCATGAAAAATTAATGTGTTTTCAGATACTAAATTACTCGAGTAGGTAGAATCTGGAATTAAAGTTGAGCACTAATTGGTTTTTGGGTTGTAACAGGAGTTATACAACTCCGTTTCAGGCGTTTGTCACCATTTTGAAAATCTGAGACATAGGTCTACAATTTATATGAGAGCATAGAACTCACTTTTGCTGATTTGAAGCCCAAAAAGCAAGTTGAAAGACAGTCTGAATTAGACCCAAACTTCCTACAATCCATGCACTATCTCAGGTTATAGCCTATATCTCGAGTTTTTGAGATCCAAAAACTACAAGATTAGTTTTGTTGGAAAGCCAAATTGATTTTCTACAATTGCTTCAGAAATATAGAAGTCTTAATTTACACATTTTCCACCCCAAATCTAGCCCGCAATATCAGGATAGAAAAAAAAATCCAAGACAAAGATGGAAACTAAATTTCTTTTCATTGGAGGAAAAAGCCAGAATATATAAGATCTTTTTAGGAGCACCTAGGGCAACACTGGAGACCGAAAGATACACCATAAAAGATAGGAGGTAGCACTAAGAAATGAGGAGAACATAACAAAACAGAGGGGAATAGTTAGTAGCAGATTGGAAGACGTCCAGCGGCTCTACTACCAATCTCCACTCTTGAATGATGTTCATTATATCAAGTTTGTTTTCTTTTAATTTGGCTATGAAGTAGACTCTTATTATGGAATTTTTTATGTAACCTAGCTATGAATATATGAACAATTTGTTTGATTGAATTAATCCACTAGTTGTTGAGCGTTTCATTCTATGCTTAATACTTGTGCATGTTTAGCCAATGTTTACATGATTTAGGATTCAATTTGAGACTAAGAAGTGATAATTATTTTAGCCATTGTGTGAAATACCTTGAGGAATCTATATGATAGAGATATTTTTGAAACTTTTATAATCTGTAAAGGTTTTATGGTACTTAATAAATTTTGACAAGTTTAGAATTTTTGTAAAGTTGTATGAAGTTTGCTTGTTGAAATATTTCATTGATGTTTGAGAGATATTGGTGATTAAATTAGAAAAACTTGATTATCAACAATAAGAATAAATAATTCAATTGAGAAAATTTTCACATAAGAACAGTTACGGTAAGTTAGAAATCCAAGAATCCACTAAAATTGAATTCAATACTACTTAATTAGTTGGTTGTTTGCTTTTAATTACTAATTTTTGTTTAGTAAACTATCTCATTCGATTCTTTAAATAGATCACAATTTAAGAGATTTTGGTAATTAGTAGTAATTTTTACAAATCCTCATGGGACAATACTCTACTCATCACTTTATTACTTGTCATGATTCACTTGCGATTTTGATTAACAAGTTTTTGGTGTCGTTACCGGGGATTTTAGATAAAATTATTAATAATATCAATATGAGTTAAATTTGATCTAATTTGATTAATTTTTGCCTTTAAATTTTTAAGTGCTTGTCTGATGTATGAGAAGTAACAAAAAATTGTTGCCACCTCATAATCCTTAGATTAAGAGAACTGCAAAAGAATTAAGGAAGAAAAAGTGAGAGACTTAGAAAAACTCAAACACTATAGCAGACAATGAAAATCCTGAGCAAGACACACGGGCATTGAAAGATTTTGCACTCCCACGAGTAACAGGAATCTGTTCGGTTATCAGGAAATCAAGGATTGAGGCTAGTAATTTTGAGATCAAACCAGTCATACTACAAATGATTCAGACTTCAGTTTAGTTCTATTGGTTACCGAGTGATGATCTTAATGTCTATATTGCGAGTTTCTTAGAAATTCATGACATGTTTAAGCATAATAGCATTACTGATAATATCATTTTCCTTAGACCATTTCCATTTTCTTTATGAGACAGAGCAAATAATTGGTTAAACTCTTTGCCTACAGACTCAATCACTAGTTAGGAAGATTTAGCTCAGAAATTCCTTGCCAAATTTTTCCCACCAGCTAAGACAGTGAAGATACGCATTGAAATCTCAATTTTTGCCCAATTTGATAGAGAACCATTGTATAAGGCATGAGAGAGATATAAGATATTACTTAGGTGATGCCCTTACCATGGACTGCCAAAGTAGATACAGGTTTAAAATTTCTACAATGGATTGAATGTTTCCACAAGAACATTGATTGATACAACTTCAAATGATGCTTTTATGAGTAAGTCACAAGATGATGCATATAATTTGTTGGAGGAAATGGCCATGAACAATTATTAGTTGCCGAACAAAAGGAATACACCTAAAAAGATTGTTGGGGTGCATGAAATTAATGTAATCATGGCATTGACAACCCCAAGTTCATTTGCTCACTGAACAACTAAAAGCAAATCAACTCATAACAAATGTCATCCATATGATAGTTTGTGATTTTGCCATGGAAACCACCTAAATGGAGAATGTCAAGTTAGGAACCCTTTTTCCCAAATAGAACATGTTCATTTTATGTCAAACTACAACCGACATAACAACCTTTATAGTGCAACATATAATCCCGGTTGGAGAAATCATCCTAATTTTTCATGGAATAATCAAAATGTCATAAAACATCAATCCATTTCACCCTCAAGTGATGATGCAACCATATTATTCAATAATTTAACCCACATTTAACTAGTGTTTTGCCTATATTTTATATATAAAATGCCTTGATATTCTTTGTTTTATGTTTTGAAGGCACTTTTGGATGAAAGATGCAAGAAGGAGTAAATTGGAGATAATTGGCAAATTTAACCTTCAGTCAATGTTTTGTGCAGAGCGGGAGCTCTAGAGGTTGAAATGAAGTGATTCCAGTGACATTAAAAAGCTAACATCCATACCTTTTTGGACTTCTAAGTTAAGAAAATAAAATAAGGAAGAGCATGGAAATCACAGCCTTTAAAGTCAAATTTTACAATCTGCCAATCAACACCTTCAGCCATTCCAACTTGAATATCTGGATCTACAGAAGTCCAATTGATGCAAACTCAATTTTGTTGGATTCATGACTCAATGTTATATAAACACTCCATATTTCAGCCAAAAAAGATGTCATGTGAGGGAGATATTATTTTTCAAAGATGACATCTGAATTCTGCTAGCAAACAGGTTTCGTGAAGAAACGAGTCCAAATTACGTTCTGAAGCATCTAAACCGATATCCAAGTTTTTATCTCAGCAATTTAGCTCCTCTAAGTCAAAGCTTCAAGATTTTATGCAAGGATATTTCTCTTTTTTTAAGAAAATAGTTATTGAAGTACTTAAATGTAAACAACCTACTTAATGGAGGACTATTTTGTAAAATAGAGACCTAGGGTTTCCTAGGATATAAAAAGAATGAGAGAAGAGAAGGGAGGCAGCCAGCCAAGAAGATAAAAATGCCCCCTTCCTCTAAGAAACCCTAAATTATACATCTTTCTTCTTTTTGATTAATTGTTCAACAAACATGCAAGGCTAAACACTTTTTTTTGGTTGCAAGGACACGGTAACCTTCGGATTTCAAGAACTGTGAGATTTATTTTACCTTTTCTTTTCAGTTTATATGATGAATATATTTGTTCTCCTATACTTATTTTTCCTATGATTGTTTATTTTAATTGTTAGAGTAGACTCTAAGTTATTATTGTAGAAAAGTTATTGCTAAGTTTGATATCAAAACCGGAGTTGTGGTATATGAACTTGTTAAGCAACTGAGTTTAATAATTGTGGCGGATCTATATTATTAATCTTAAGGAGAACATTCAATCAAATCAAACATAGGACTGCGGACAGTTATGTTTTCTTGATTAATCAATTTATCTAGTTCTTAAGGCTGCCATTAAATTAAATTACTAGTGCGGACACTGTGGTTGTTTGATGGTTAGGGTTAGTTATACGGCGGATCCGTTAACTAACCAATGTTAAGAAGAGATAAATATTCAGAATATAAATTGATATTTCATTTCCATGATCAGTTTTGATTTCTGTAGGTGGATGTGTGCTTGTGACCAAGGTTTGTTCTCTTGATAATTTTCTGATTTTATTAAATTTTATTTGATAGTTTTCTGTTTTCTTTTGCTTTAGCCTAGATAACGTCTAAACCCCCCCAAAAAAAATTACATATCATCTAGCATAAAAATCTGACTTGAATCTTCCTCGTGGGATCGACCCCTTGCTTGCTCTATACTATCTTATGTGTTGTGTTTAAAGCTAGGGTAATTAATTTGTGTGATCGCAACATCGCAACAAGT
The DNA here is from genome assembly GCF_951802175.1 of Populus nigra. Taxonomy (NCBI): domain Eukaryota; kingdom Viridiplantae; phylum Streptophyta; class Magnoliopsida; order Malpighiales; family Salicaceae; genus Populus; species Populus nigra. Next base: position 7,241,693 of record NC_084868.1, on the reverse strand, counting down.
GAGTAAATGAAAAAGAAATCAACACTTGAAGAAGCTATGACACAATTAGCCAACAACATTAGTAGATTCATGACTGAAACCAACACTAACCTCCAAAACCAAGCAGCTTCAATTCAAAACTTTGAGGTTCAAGTTGGTCAGCTAGCCAACATGCTCACGAGTAAACAACAAGGAAATCTACCAAGCACAACTGAAATCAACCCAAAGAAGTAATGCAAGGCCATAACTTTAAGAAGTGGAAAAGAAGTAGAATAGGCTGCTGGAAACAAAAATTCAAGCAAAGAAAAAGAAGAGGAGCAATTGGCCAAACTTCTTCAAAGCATGGAAAAATCTGAAACTCTACCAAAACCACCACAAGAGATGATACCGAGAATTCCATTTCCCAGTGACTAAAAAAGAATAAGCTTGATAAGCAATTTTCTAAATTTCTTGATGTGTTTAAAAAATTGCATATTAACATTCCTTTTGCAAATGCTATAGAACAAATGACAAGTTATGTGAAATTTTTGAAGGACATCCTATCAAACAAAAAGAAGCTAGAGGAATATGAGATTATTGCTCTCACTGAAGAATGTAGTGCAATTTTGCAAAAGAAATTGTCTCCTAAACTTAAGGATGTATGAAGTTTTACTATACCATTTTCCATTGGAAATGCTATATTTGTAAAAGCTCTATGTGATTTAGGTGCAAACATTAATGTCATGCCTTTATCTATTTTCAAGAAACTTGGTTTAGATGAAGTAAGACCAACTATAGTAACAATGCAATTGGCTGACCAATGACTAAAGCATAAAGAAATATTCAATCCCTTTTTTGGCCAAAATCAAGGACTGTTTTGCATATTTAAAGGGGAAGTTTAAGTCCTTTTTTTTGTCCCTCAACTATTTTTTTCAATTGGATCCTTCTGTATTGGCTTTATTTGAGCTTTAACTTGGTATTTTATTTTGGTTTTCTTGATACAAGGATCTTGTGATATCGAGGAAAGTCTATGGTGCTCAATTGATGCTCGATTTTGTAAAATAAAACTTAATTAAGCTAATTTAAAATAATTAAGTGTTTAGGGACCAAAATTAAAAGCAAGACAAGTATAAGGAGTAGATTAAATGAGTTAGAGGCTTTCATGGTCATTAAATAATATGTGAGTAGTATTCTAGTGGCCAAACAATGACTTCCTCGGTGTTGTTAAAAGCATCAAGTCATGCTTTTCTTGGTGTTGTGGCGCATATAGGTGGTGGAGTAGCAGTTGCGCTCTAACAAGATTTTTTTTCTTCTCCTTTCTTTTTTTCTCTCTCCTTTCCTCAGGAATCGTGCAGGCCTAAAAAATTTTAAAGGTGTCCTGCCGTTTGTTTATTATATGAAATTTGGTCTTTATTCTTTTGATTGATCTTTATTTTGTTTTATTTGTTCATTATATAGAATTTGGTCCTTGTTTTTTTTTTTTTTTATCTTTATTTTGTTTTGAATCTTTTTTTATTGATTTATTTTTAATTTCATCCATTGGCTTTTGGTTTCATTTGAATTTTATATAAAATTTTGTTCTCATTTTTTTATTACTATTTGTTTTATTATCATTTCTATTAATTGAGTTTATTTTTTAATTCTATCCCTTAGCATTTGTTTTATTTTATTTTATGTCAAATTTGATCCTTGTTCTTTAAATTGCAATTTTTCTTTCTTTCGATCCTTTTTTTTAATTTTTTTTTAAATTTTATCTTTCAACATTGGGTTGGTTGAAAATTGGGCTTCATAATGTTTTTCAATGTGGTGATCGTGATCTCATGACTTGGGCCAATGATATGAAATGTTAACTTAGATTGATATCAATCTTTTTTTTTTCATCCTTTAATATTGGGTTTGTTGAAGATTGAGCTTCATGATTTTCTTACTTTCTTTTTTATGGTGGTCAGAGACTCCACAATCATTTGCTTAAAGATGCCTACTTGATTAGCCAAAACTAGCAAAAAAGAAGATAAACAAAGGTTGAACAATGCATCGTCTAAGTTAAAGTTGTTAAACCCTACAAATTAGGGTTTTTAATTTGGAATTTGACATATTTTACTTTAATTCATCTTCTTCCAATTTCTTTTAATTACACTCATAATTACCTCTTAACTTTTAATTTCATGCAATCCACCACTGCCAAACTCAATTGTTAGCCTCAATATTCAATGCCTTTTCCAATTAGGTTCTTGGTTCTAATTTATGCAAATTGACCCTCAATTGACCATTAAACTTTCAGTTGTCTTCGATTTGCCCCTGATTTTGTTGATTTAAATGTCTGAGGCGCCTTTTAGGATTTGGTCCTTGATTTTGAATTTCTTCAATCAAGTCTCTAATTGTCTATCAAACTTTAATATTTATGTAATTAAGTCCCTAATTTGACCAAGTTAACTTTTTAAAATTACAATTCAACCCCCATACTTCAATGTTTTCAATTAAAGCCTAAATTGAACTCGAAAACAAATTTTCCTTGCATTTAAGCCCTCAATAAATTCAATTAAATCCTAAAAAATCCCAATTGAGTTACAAAACATCTAATTTTGAATTTTTCATCCCAAATTTAATTTTTCTAGTTAACAGGGCCTTCATCAATCAAAATTGAGTTGTTAATTTTTTAACTTTGGATATTTTGGACCTACTCAACTAGTTCTTGACAATTTTCTTAACATTCTTTATATTCTTCCCAATTATGTATATTTGTTTTCAACTTTTTAATATATTTGTATCTTATATTTTATATATTTATATAGGGTCCCAAAATGGATAACAATATGGATTTTCTCATTAGTAAGGTTTTCTTATCATTCAAGGGCATTATATATGGTTCTGTGCTTATTTTTTCTAATGCATAGTTTTATACTAATAAGGATGATTTTTATCCAACCATTGGATTAGTCTTAAATTATACCAAAATCTTTCAAAGGTCTTGCTTTATATATGGTTAAAACTTTAAAGCAGTCAAAATTATGAGACCTTGTGATACGGTTTAAATGCAACTGTATGAGAATTGTAATAGTTTCGTAGTTCATTTAGAATATTTTTTTTCTATTTCATTTAGAAATATTTTATTATTTTTCCAACATTGTGCAGGGCCTTTTTTTTTACCTATTATAATTAGGGTTATTTATCTTGTATTTAGTTTTTTTTCTTACAGACTTTGATTTCAACAATAATTATTATGTGTGAGGTTTTGCTCATACTTTTTTGTTTTGAATTGAAATACTCTAAGTTATCAAAGAATTGGCCAAGATTCATGGCATCTTCTATACTTCTCATCTACATCTTTTCAAAGGTGTTGGGTGAAGGCTTTTCAATTGCATATAATCTTGGAGTCTTGGTACAAATTATTATTATGTCAAGCTCAAGGCCTGAATTTAGCTTTCTTGTGAAAAATTGATTAAATTGTGGGGTTTTTTATCTTTATTGCCATGAAGTTCACATCACTAATGCACCTAGTACTTTTATGGGATTAATGAACCATGTTTTGTGCAATTTTATTGGTAGATTTGTTGTGGTTTATTTTGATGACATTGATTTTTAGAAAAAATGTTGATGAGCATGTTGAACATTTAAGAAATGTATTGGATATTTTATGAAAAGAATAGTTATATGCTAATATGAAAAAGTGTATCTTTTCCAGGGAGAAAATTGTCTTGTTTTAATATGTTGTTAGTAAAAAAGGAATTGAAATGTATGAGAAAAAAGGTAAGAGGTGTCCAAGAATAGACCACACCTAATTTAATCACAAAGGTAAGAAAGTTTTCATGATTTGACTAGTTTTTTATAGAATATTTGTTAAAGATTTTAGTACTCTAGTCGCACCTTTAATTAAGATTGTTGAAAAGTCAATAGGATTTAAATAGGGTATAGAGCAAGAGTATGCATTTAACTTTTTGAAAAAGAAATTGGTTTCAACCCTATTATTTTCATTACTTAATTTTATGAAAACTTTTGAAATTGAATGTGATGCCTCAAGAATAGGTATTAAAGTTGTTTTAATGTAGAAACAATGACTCATTAAATATTTGTTAAATATTTTAGCACTCTATCCATATCTTTAACTAAGATTGTTAAAACGTTAGTAGGATTTAAATGGGGGTAAAGAATAAGATCATGCATTTAACTTGTTGAAAAAGAAATTGATTTCAACCCCATTATTATCATTACTTAATTTTATGGAAAAAAAAAATTAGATTGAATGTGATGCCTCAAAAATAGGTTTTGAAGTTGTTTTAATGAAAGAAAAATGACTCATAGCTTATTTAGCGAAAAGCTTAATGGTGCAACATTGAATTATCCTACTTATTAGAAGGAGCTTTATGCTTTAGTGAGGACATTGGAGACTTAACAACACAACTTTTGGCCTAATGAATTCATAATCTATTCAGATCATAAATCATTGAAACATTTAAAGGGTCAAGGGAAGTTGAACAGACGACATGTCAAGTGGGTTGAGTTCATAAAAACGTTTCCATACATGAAAAAAAAACATTAAATATAGTGGTTGATGTATTATCATAAAGGTATATACTTCTTTCAACAGTATATGTTAGATTATTATGATTTAAGTATATGAAAGATTTATATGTTAATGATATGATTTCGAACAAGTATATAAAACATGTAAGAATAAAATATTTGATATTTTTTTAAGGTTTATGGTTATTTATTTTAAGAAAAAAAAGACTATATGTGCTTAATTATTCTATGCGCAAATTACTTGTTTATAAAGCTTATGAAAATGGTTTAATGAGACATTTTAGGGTTGTTAAGACTTTAGATGTTTTGCATGAATACTTTTATTGGCATAATATGAAAATATATGTGTAAATAATTTGTGAGAGGTCCATAACATGTATACAAGCTAAGTCTTAAGTTTGACCACATGGTTTGTATACTCCTTTACTAGTACCAAAGAAACCTTAAGTTGATATATCTATGGATTTTGTTTTAGATTTATCTAGGTTAAAAAAGGGTAGGGATTTTATTTTTGTAGTTGTATATAAGTTTTTTAAGATGGTATATTTTATATCTTATCATAAAATTGATGATGCAATTAATATTCGGCTTCATAGGGTTCATGTATGAATTGTTTCTAATCGTGATGTTAAATTTTTTAACTACTTTTGGAAGGTTTTAAGGGGTAAGTTAGGAATAAAATTGTTATTTTTTACTATTTATCATCAACATGGTTAAACTAAAGTTGTTAATATGACTTTGACTATATTGTTATAAACTATCATTCAAAAGAATTTAAAGAATTGAGAAGATTGTCTATCATTTGTTCAATTTGATATAATAGGAGCGTCTATTCTACTATTGATTACTCATCTTTTGAGATTATTTATGACTTTAATCTTCCAACTTCTTTGGATATGGTTCATTTACATATTAATGATAAAAGGTTAGTCTTGATGGCAATATAAATGTATAGGTAGTGAAGGCTCTTCATGAGAGTATACGACAAAAAAAGAAAGAAAGAATGAGCAATATGCATTTAAAGCTAATAAAGGTTGAAAGAGATTGTCTTTAAACTAGGTGGTTGGGTTTGGATGCATATGCGCAAAGAGAGGTGTCTTGAATGTAGGGAGTTTAAGTTAATGCCAAAAGGAGATAGTCCATTCCAAATCCTTGAAAGAATTAATGACAATGCCTACGAAGTGGATCTACTAGGTGAGTATGATGTTGATGTTAATGTTACTTTTAATGTTTCTAATCTCTTTTTATTTGATGTAAGTGATGATTCAAGGTCGAATCCTTTGGAAAAGAGATGAGATAATATAATCCAAACCACACCATACGATCCATTAGAAGTTTTAGATGGGCTAATTACAAGATCAAAGAAAAGAAGCTCAATTATGTATTCAATGAGCTTATTAAGAGTATTTGAGCCAAGATGAATTTCAAGGAGGTTACAATTTCAACAAGTGATATCAAACCTTAATCAATTTAATATATGCATAAGAGAGGCTTGATCGATCTACTTTATAAGTTAGTTAGTTTCAACAACTAGAGGCTTATTTTGTTCCCATGTGTTTTATGGATTCTAAACTATAGGAGGATTTCATATTATTTATGGATACAAAGGAGGTCAAGGAAGAATTATTTCCTTGCTTGTTTTGGATTTCAATAGGCATCATCATGGGCAATTTGACTAAAGGTCCTTCTTAAGCAATGATTTATTTCAATATTTGTTTCTTTTACTCTATTATATACATCATATATAAATTATTTTTTAGAATAATTATTTTTATTATTTTTCATGTTTTAGGCCTTATTTTAATTTGGATTGATGTTAGCCCATTAGGTCAACTAGGGTTTAGTTTTTATATGTATAAATAATCTTATAAGACATTTTCTTTAAGTTATTAAATGCATCATTATTGTCACAACTTGCAATGTGTTTGTGAGAGGAATTCTCTTGTTTTGGTTCTTTATTAAACTACTTTGATAATTGACCAAGCTTTATGTCGCCTTCAATACTATTACTCATTCATGTCTTTTCATAGGTGTTAGGCGAGGGGTTTTTGGTTACTTATAATCTTAGTGTCTCGATACAGGTTATCGTTGTTTCAAGCTCATAGCTTGAATTTAGCTTTTTTAAAAAGAATTGATTTGATTGTGGGTTTCTGGATCTTTATATTCATGGGGTTTGTATCAACAGATGTATGAGATGAGAAATGAACTAGCTTTTTTGTTAAGTTTCCTACAAACAGTGCCACTAATAAAGTCACAAAAAACTCCAAATGATTCATTAGGTTTTTCCATGATTCACAATGGATTGGATTGTTCTTGATGGGTTATACCTGTATGATACTTAAGTTAGTTTAGTGAAAGAGTTTAACATGCAAAAACTAAAAAAAAAGGTGTTTATGTATAATAGAGAGTTGGGTAATCTACCCTGTGTCATTAGAAAAGTAAGGTATTTAAACTCTTTATTTCGTGTCGTACCTAAGAAGATTTACCATGAAAAAATAAAGATGAAATGTACCCTACCATAATAAAATAGTGATGCTAGCATAGCTCCTTTGCAGGAGTAGCTATTCTAGTGATCTTGACTAGCTATAGAAAACAACCTCTCTAGTTGATCTTGTTATTATCCGATAAAAATGAAATGTTATATAAATATTTGTATGGAACTTGTATGTGTGCACGATTAATTTCTTTGTATAAAATTATTGAATTTTGTGGAGCTATAAGAGATAGAGGGATGTGAGAGAAAGAGAAATTATGGTTAAGCCTATCTTGATCATTTGGGCACGACCTAAACGACCATACAGCCTGGTCGCTCCGTTTTAGAAGAAAAAAATTTAAACAATTTAGGTAAGATAAAATCAAATGCATCTATTTTTTTTAATGGAAAAGGTTTTATAAATAATAAATAAAATTTTTTTATAATTAAAAAATAAAATGTTAAAACCTGTAAATTTTAAAAAGTAAAAGGGTATCTTTGTAATTGTAATATATATAGACACGCGCACACCCTAAAAATATAGTTATTTTTTTTGAGTTTGTATATAAATAGAAGTTTCATTTATTTTAAAAATTAAAAATTAAAAATAGTTTTTAAATTTAAACAAATATCATCTTTATCACAACTTAACATTCTACTAATTTTTATTTATTTTTCAACTATTATTTTTTAAAAATAAATAAATATTATCTTTATCTGAGCTATGATAAAGATAATATTTGTATATTTATTAAATTCAAAATTTAAAATAATTTTTAAAAAATATAATAAAACTATCTTTGTTAATTTTTTAAAGCGAATGGCATATATACCTTGTGAAAATATGCTATTTTTCTAAATAAGAGAGCGTTTGGCTGCGTGGTAGCTTCCACGTTTAGTTTTCACCGCAAGTATCAGTTGTTTGGTAAATGCGAAACCATTGTTTACTGTTAATGGGACCTACCAAAATATACGGACGCATCTGCGTTTCTTTGAAAGCAGCTCCAAACTGCTTTACCTGCGTCTGCGTGGTAACCATTGAAGTTTTTGTCAGGTAGTGAAAGAGAAGTGAGAGCTCTCTTATGTTCTTCAAACCAGGGCCCACTATGGATATTTTTAATATTAATGCCAGGGTTTGAGCCAATGAAAGGGTCCAAAGTGCAGTAAATAGTATTCTTAACAAAATATAAGTATTCTTAACAATGATTATATTGAAAACAACTAGAGATTGTGATTTTTTGGAAAAAATAACAAAACATCAAACAATTTGTAGTTTTAAGTGTTCAGATTTCTATATAATTTAATTGACAAATAAAAAATATTTTATATTAAGTATTATTTATTTTATAATATAATAACAGTAATTAAATTTATAATATTTAAATTATTAATTATTAATTTTTTTTATTTTATAAACTTAATTTGAAAAGTATTTTTGTAACCAAACACATTAAATTACTTTTTATTCAATCTTAATTCCAACCACAGTTTTAACCAAACATATATTTTTTCAAACCAACCTCAACTAAAAGTACTTTTTATAAAACAACTTTTTTCAAACCACAACCACAACAGCTACCACAATACCAAACACACTCTAAATCTTTACCATAACCATACTAAAATTTGAAGGGAAAAAAAACCTGGTAACGCTACCCTTATTTCTTTTCAACAAGCCTGGGTCCCTTACCTCTAGCAAACGCTACCTTGGATATCTTCGTTTAATCAAGACCCACGGTACATTGTCACTCGTAGTAAGCCCATTCATTATATTTATCTGGGCCAAGTCCAAAATGTTACCAGGGCCAATTATGCTTTAGCACGTGGCAGAGACTTACTGGGTGGAGTATTGAGACGTGTCGAAAAGAATGCTCAGTAGACACCTTCATAATCCACATGTAAGGAGATGATAGGGTAGAACTACGTGGATTGACATAGCGAATCCCAGCACGGTTCCCTTCCCTTCGGTCGCTGTTCTCTCCTTAAATCTTGAGTTCTTCGGATTCTTCTTCAATTATAACCCCAAAAGCCAAAACCCGAAAATAAAATAGAAATTATTAGAGGGCTGATGATAATTTTGGTGTAATTTAATTGAGACAATAACAAATGAATCTGGTTGTGATGATGAGCATGGATGGTTTGGCATGGAGAGGATTCGGATGTACAATCTTTATACTCCATTTTGTTTTTGTTTGTCACTTCTTACTTCTCCAACCTCTTGTTTCTGCTTCAGGTATGTTTCTCCTTTCTTTTCTTCTTCAGTACTTGATGCATGCATCTGTCATGTCAGTACTGCTCTGTGAAATTAAACTTTTCTTATGGTTAGTTAAATTATTGAACTTTATAGTTAGTTAAATTATATTTATGGGTATGCAATTTAATTATGAAAGCATCCATTTTTGTGGTGGGTTTGGTTTGGTTTGGTTATTTGATATTGATTTGGTTGTGTTGATATTAGTGCTGTATGAATTTGTAGATACGGAAGCTGGAAATGCTGCGGAGTTGTTTGAAAGGGCTTCTCAAAGTATAAAACTTAAGCGTTACAGTGACGCACTTGATGACCTCAATGCTGCAATTGAGGCAGATCCGTCCCTCTCTGAAGCTTATATTCGGCGTGCCTCCATTCTTCGTCAGTTATGCAGGTTCTTCCTTCATTCCATCATTTTATTTCTGTTTTTACTGTTAAATCATGTGCAATTTGTAACGTGGCCCTTAACACTCTGTTAGGAAGGAAAGTAGGGAGGATGGATTGGTGGAGAAGGATAGGATGTGTTCCCTTGCTAGATGAATTAAGACCCGACCACTGGAAGGATGGGAGGGAGGGATGGATCCCTCCTGTGCTTGTATAATTTACTATCCGTCTTTCCTAGTGTGTGTTTGTTTTTGCAATCAAAATGCGCTTTTAAATTTTTTTTATTTTATTTTTACTTCAAATTAATATTTTATATTTATGATTTTATATTGTTTTGATGTGTTGATTTTAAAAATATATTTTAAAAAATAAAAAATATTATTTTAATGTATTTTCAAGCAAAAAAACACTTAGAAGAACAACCACTAATGCCTTATTCTTTCTTTCAATTATATATCCTTTCCTTTCTTCCCTCGTTCATCTTCCAACCCATTTGAGTAAAACTACTATTATATTTATTGAATTGATGTTTTGATTTAGCAATTAAGGATTAAATTCATATGGAATGTTGTTTTTTCTGAACATTGTAAAAGCCTGTAGAGCACCTCTCTTTGTCTCCTCCCCTGGCCCTTTGGTTTCTAACTGGAGACTGATAATATCTTGGGTTCTCTTCTGCTGATGTAGATACGATGAATCTGAAAAGAGCTACAAAAAGTTTCTGGAGCTAAAACCTGGGCATTTGACTGCGGAAAAGGAACTTTCTCAATTGCATCAAGCTCAGAGTGCATTGGATACTGCTTTGACTCTTTTGGATTCAGGGGATTATGCAAAATCTCTGGAATATGTTGATAAAGTTGTCCTTGTGTTTTCTCCAGCATGCTCGGAGGTGACACCCATACCTTTTCTTTTCTATTTTGAGGCATTGTTCATTATATTTCTCATATGAATTGTGTGCTGCATCAATACTGTGTTAACTGGGAGTTGGGAGTATGGCTTTGATATGTTCAGTACTCTTGCAGTGCAATGACTCCACATGCATTATTTATTGCAGGCCAAACTCCTCAGAGTAAAGTTGTTGTTAGCTGTTAAAGACTACTCTGCTGTCATCTCCGAGACTGGGTATATTCTCAAGGAAGATGAAAATAATCTAGAGGCACTACTGCTCCGTGGCCGTGCGTACTACTATTTAGCAGATCATGATGTTGCTACAAAGTTAGTTTCACAGCAATTTTAAATTATTATTATTTTTTTTGTTAAAATTCTTTGTAATTTATCTGGAATTCAATTTTATGTTTATGTGCTTAAATCTTCTCCAGGCATTACCAAAAGGGTCTCCGTCTTGATCCAGAGCACAGTCAGCTGAAGAAAGCGTATTTTGGGCTGAAAAATTTACTCAAGAAAACTAAAAATGTAAATTGGCTAGACTTCTTAAATAAATGTCTTTGGTTTTTTTCATCTTTCTTCCTGCTTTTTAGTTTAATGGTTGGACTTTGATCTGATTATAGAGATTGACTTTCTTTTGTGTTACTTACAATTTGAACGTGCTTGTTCTTGTTCTTGAACATGTTGTCTTTGACAGGCAGAAGATAATGCAAGTAAGGGTAAACTACGTGTCGCAGTAGAGGATTACAGAGCAGCACTCGCACTGGACCCTCATCACCTTGCACACAATGTACATCTTCACCTAGGCTTATGTAAGGTCTTGGTTAAGCTTGGCAGGGGCAAGGATGCTTTAACTAGTTGCAATGAAGCGCTCAACATTGATGGGGAGCTTCTTGAAGCTTTAGTTCAGGTTTGCTATTTTGTCCATTCATCATGCCTTTTGTCTTAACTGTTCAGTAATTCTAGCTACATTTTCCTAACCTGGATATTCCTCTTTGTTTTGTTTCCCTTTTTCTCCCCTTCCCCCAGAGAGGTGAAGCTAAACTCATAGTAGAGGACTGGGAAGGAGCTGTTGAAGATCTGAAATCAGCAGCTGAAAAATCACCTCAGGTGAGTCAATAATATGTATTTCAATGGGGAATTCACAAATATATGTGTAATTTACATAGTGAATCCATCTGAGGTTTGTCAGAGTCTGCTTCAAAGCTGCATGTTCAGTGGCAACAAAACAGACCAATATTGCTTACAGGGTCAACATTCAGCAGGTGGTGTTGGGACATCTATCAATGTTTCATCTCAACTAGTATAACTTTTCAAATGTCTGCTGGCATAACATCAATAAAAAGGAAAAGTGCTGTAAAATTAATTTGCAACTTAAACATGCTTCGCTGTTTATATTGGATTGCATCCATCTTGCGAATATCCTCTGACCTGCCGTTCACCTATTCTCTTTCCTACTCTCTTTGCATTAAGTTCACTCTCAAATATGCTTTTATACTGTACCTCCATTGATTGATTGTACTGCTTTTTTGGATTGAATTATTTGATCTCGGTGTAGTTGCTCAAACAATCTGATAATTGATTTTTGTTTGTTTATTATGTTGAAATGGTTGAGGTTAAGCAAGTTTCCCCTAATGATATTTTTTAATGAGAACCAGAATTCTACTGAAGCAAACTGTATTAACTGGAAGATGATTTAGTTAGTCCTTAGTGGAGTACCAAAAAGGAGTAAATGTCCCTGGTATTTCCATGGTGTGTGGCTGTTTAGAGATTCACCTCTCATCTCTTTAAATATAATCCAGGATATGAGTATCCGGGAAGCATTGATGAAGGCAGAGAAGGCTTTGAAGATGAGTAAGCGCCGGGATTGGTACAAGATATTAGGAGTTTCAAAGACTGCATCCGTATCTGAAATCAAACGGGCATATAAAAAGCTTGCTCTGCAGTGGCATCCGGATAAGAATGTTGAAAATAGAGAAGAAGCAGAGGCCAAGTTCCGAGATATTGCAGCTGCATATGAGGTCTGATTTTTTAATGACTTCCATCATTTTCCTCCGTGGGCTTCAACCTTTTATGTTTCATTTTGTCTGTCTCTATAATACTGGCAACTAACATTAAAAATTCCTGCTAAGTTTTTTGTTTCCAAATGGTCCAAAGTCTTCCAATTTAAAGAAGCTCAAGGTTTGGTGTTTTTTGTCTGTCTGAAACCTGTGTTGCTCTTTGCAGGTTCTTGGAGACGATGATAAGCGTGCCAGATATGATAGAGGAGAAGACATGGAAGACATGGGGATGGGTGGAGGTGGCGGTGGCAACCCATTCGGCGGTGGTGGACAGCAATTTTCATTTCATTTTGATGGAGGCTTTCCTGGTGGTGGATTTGACGGAGGTTTTCCTGGTGGTTTTCAATTCCATTTTTGACATCGGTGAAACGAAGGGATTATTTTCTGGTGTTGCAAATACGGGAGGTTTCGTTTCCTCAGTCCTAACCAATTTGACTAATACTAACAGGTACATCTTAGGCAATTAAAAGAGGCTTGTTGCCCGATCAATGTATTTCTTGATAAAGTTTTGCTTCCAGAATCTTCCAAGTTCTGGAACATGTATAGGTTGATTCAACTTTCAAGGAGGTTATTGAGAGCTCGATTCATTCATGGGTTGCATCCGTCATTATATTATTAAGCATAGCTATGATAATTTTCTGGGGGAACTAATGTAACAAGATATATATTAATCTACTATACATGAGTTATAAATGTAAAGACGAAAATAAATTTTAATTCAACTCGTATTTTAAAAAAATATTAAACAAAGGATAATTATTGAATAATTGAAAGATGAAAAATCCTAAACAAGATGAGTGATGTAAAAATTTACTTCCAACATAGAATAATTATTGTATGGGGTAAGAAGTTAAGAGCAATATTAATTTGAATTAAAGTTATAAAATTTTCATCTTTATATGTTATTTATATTTCATAATTTTTTTGAAATAAAATAAAATAAAAATGATAATAATAATAAAGATTCTCACATGCTATTTGTTTATTTATAAAACATAAATCATGTTTAATCTTTCATTAGTTTTTTTATATATAAACAATCAAATAATATACAAGAAAATTATTTTTTATTTGATTATAAAGTCTTGTTTTAATAATTTTCAGTGCTAGAAAAACTCGTTCAATAGTTATTGTCAAAACATAAGAAGTCAAAATAAACCAAATTAATATGTCAATTAATAGATAAATTATTGATTTTTTATTGGTTATAAAACTACAACTAGAATCTCAAATGAGTTTTTTCTTGTTAGAAAAATTTTTAGGCTTTTTTAGGATTCAAATTTGCGCTTAACATAAGAAGCCAGCTTATAAAATTTATTATTTAACTTTTGTAATTGGTAATCAAAGGTAGCTGTAAATATATCAAATCAATAATGATACTTAGTTGTTACTGATTTTTTTTTACGATAAGATCATCTCACATTAGAAAAACAAGCATCCATATTATGAATATTAATGTTTTATACTTACAAAATGATGTCACTTCTTCTAAAATAGTTTTTTGACCATCATCTCTTAACTTCTAAATCAAAGTCTTTGTCTTAGAAACCAAATGCATAGCATTTAAAATGTCTTGAGATTTTTGTTCTCAATAACTAAGTAAGTTGCCCCACGCATTTTTATGAGACTATAAATTGATTTGAGATGTGAACTCCATCTACTATCTCTAGGTCACCGCGAAGCACATGTTTGATTAACTTATTTACTCGTTTCAATCTCATCAATAGCAATTAAATGTTCAATTGTAACTACTTGAGAAGCTTGTAATTTATCATTATATTTGCAAGAAACACTAATAATGTTGACAATAAAAATAAAATTATAAAAGAAAGTATGAACATCAAATACTTCTCTAGTTACAATAATAAAAGCCAAATGTAATTGATGGGTTAAGAATATACATAATGTGTATAAGGACAATCTTTAATTAATAAAGCTTGCAAATTATTTTACTCTCCGCACATATTACTAGCATCGTCACACCCTTAACCTCTAATATTTTGAATATCAAGATTATGATGAAATAAAACAGAGAAAATCTATTCTTAAGAATTAAAGCAATTATATCTTTGACATGCACTTTTTATATATATAAAACATTCTCGTATAAATTCACTTCTATTAACAAATCTAATAAATCTAATAAAAAGGACAATTTGCTCTTTTTTGAATTTATCTTGAGCTTCATCAATAATTAAATAAAATTTTGCATCACTAGTCTAACAACAAATCAAAGATTAAGCATTTCTAGCAAATACATGCGGATTTTTTTTTTAATTTGATGTGATATGTATTTAGCATTTTGTGGAGCATTACACAAAATAAAAAGACTTATTTTTTTATTGTATGATGCTAAAAGTTTCACCATTTCAAGAAAATTACATCATTTTTTTTTTTGCCTTTCATCACGCGTTTTAAAAGCTCAAAATATGAGCCAACAAACAATATCTATTGAGGATTTACTATGTAATTGATTATTTATAATTTCTTTAAAAGTTTATCTCTTAACCATCTTCTTAATATTACATGATTTATTTTTCAAATTCTTCAAGCATTTGACGATAAATCTTTGAACTGAATTTAGATCTTTTCCCATATAAATAAAAAAAAGTCCATTGTTTCCTCTCATTAACTTTATTCTAACAATTGAATTATTAACATTAAATGTGTTTGATACTGACTTTCAAGTTGGTTTATTTACAAATAGATAAGAAGAAAAATAAAATGTAACATTTTTCTCTGAATATTCAAGTTAGGAAAAAATTTTAAACCAATAAAACTAAAATCAACGAGGATTTTTGTTTTTTTACCGATAAGTAGATATTCAAAAATCAAATGTTTATATGGCCTCATATTAATATATGCCTTCGAATTTCATCTAGTTCATTAATTGGGTATTCCAATATTTGAGGATGTTTATTTGGATCTTGAATTAAATTACCAATGTTAATATTTTCTTGTACAATTATTATAATTTTAGTAAAAAACTACTCAATAATTGATACAAGTTCTTTATAAACTAAAGCAGGTTGGAGTTGTTCAACTACAAATTCAATATTACAAGCTAAAGGTGGGTTCATTAAAATGTGAGTTATCAATACTTTCCCTTTTTTTTCCTCAAAAAATAAATCAATTCTTATTGTTTTTATCATGATTCAACTAAAATCAAAATATTATAAATTTTTAGTACTTGATAACAAGTACTAGATCTATCATATAGGATGAGTGAGAAGAATTTATATTAAAATATGATGGCATCATAGAAATGTAATTTTTAATTAATTACTTAAATGATTAAGGGGTTAATTTTTATTTTATTTTTAACACATCTACTGCTCTCATCTTTTTTCAATCTAGTATTGACTATTAAAATAAGCCATAACCAAACCCATTGCCAAGGGATCTATCTAAGCAAATATGTCAAATGGGTTTCTTATGGACAGTAAAAAACTTTAGCATTTATGCATGAAGTGACCACTTGATTTTATTGTTCATAGCCAAGGATTCACACCATTCATGATTAAAAACAAAAGTCATGTTCTGGTGTCCGCACATAAAAATCAAATTGGGCTAAGGCTAATTTCTATTATTACATTGACAAGCTAATAGTTATTAAGGTTTCTCACAGTATTTTCTTCCTAAATTAGAAGTTTGTTTCGCAATCATATCAAGATACATCAACAAAAATACAAAGAACAAAAGCAGTAGCATTAATGTAATTGAAACTAAAAAAAAAATCTTCAAAAACGAAAAAAAAAGACTAAAGAAAGAGCTTTAAGATTAGATATTAAATTCAATGTAGCAGAAATATATTGAAGAACCGATAGCTAGAATTGAACTAACCCTAATTTTTTTTTCAGAATAAAAAAGTAGATGTAAAGAAACTTGATCATAAGCCTAAATGTACTGAGGGCATGCTTAGTTGGATGTAATGGATCTCGTAATGTAATGGTCTATTAGATTCTTGTGTTTGGTTATAAAATATTTAAAATTATAATGTAATAAAAGATTATAATTGTAATGATTTATTGCGTTAAAAAACAATTATGTAGTTAATTGTTGCAAAAAATTATCATAAAAATAAAATTATAATTTATATAAAACAAAAGGATCAAAATATCCAAATACGGATCTATTTGTGAATGAAAATAAAAATATAAGGATTGAAATAATTTTTAAGAAAATTACAAGAATTAAAATGGAATTTTATCAAAATTTCTATGACATCACTAAAAAGTTTTGTAACTAAATAAAACAAACAAAACAAAAAAAGACATCATTCTATTACATTGCATTGCATTTGGTTTATATATTATACTAATTTCGTTGCCGGTTATAGGTATGGATTCGAAGTGTCACCAACATCCTTGTAAGCATTTATTTGTAAACAATTGGTGTAATCTTGTAATGTACAAAGCTAACCCAGTTGAAACCGATAGACTAGAGTATATTTGGGAAAGTGGTGACAATTGTGATTGCGGTTGGTAAAATATAGTTTTTGAAAAATCACTTTTTCTACGGGTGTGTATAAGAAAAGATGTGTTTGGTTAAAATTGTTGTTGAAATTATTGTTGTCTAAAAAGAAATTTATATGTGTTTGGTTAAGTTGCTTTTGAAAATACTTTTGGTAATGAAATTACCATAAAGGACATGTGTTAATTTTCAAGTTAGTAGCATTTGTGAGCATTTTTTTTCATACATAAAAGAAATAATAATGTTACATTATTGTTGTTCTTCAATCATCTCATTAAACTATCTGCTATTCCATTACGGATATAATTCATTCGAGATGACTTCTGGTTGCCTTGGCTTTGAGAACGTGGAACAACATTGGATAAAATATCATCAACAATAAAATTAGGATTGCGATCATATTCTATAAATGCAACTACAATATGCACTTGTGATTTGTACGGATATGCCAGCATGTTCTGTAAAATTCTCCACCTTTGTTTTCACACTCCAAATACACGTTCAATGACATTGCGAAGTGACGAGTGTTCATGAATGAATCGCTCTTCCTGGCTTGTTGGTAGCCCTTGACACCGAAAATTTTGGAAGTGATATCTCTCACATTTATATGGACCGAGATATCCATACTTATTTTGGTACCCAACATCAACTAAATAATATTTTCTTAATAATAAGTAAGAAAATTATAACAAATTTAATAAAAAAAATATAGAATACACATATTTTAAATTTAATTAACAATTAATTATTTTAATATATTTACCTTCAGGAGGTTTTGAAAATTTTATATTTGGATTGTCAATAGCCTCCAAAGAAATATGAATATTATGGCCGCTACCTTCCTATCATGCCTAAACAAACGTGAATTTCATATCAAAACTACATGCGGCCATTACATTCTGTGTCGGCACACCTTTTCTATTGATAAATGGCACTTGATTTTCTTGAGAAACAGAAGCACGAACATGTGTGCCGTCTATTGCACCAATGCAATTCTACAAAATATGACAAAACAAAACATTAACCAACATGTCATCAATAATGACTAGCAAAATCTTAAAAAAAAATTGTCATTAGTTGCTATAAACATCATCTGGCTCACCTTAAAATGAGCCATAAATCTCGGATTCATCCCAATTTCCTGTAGAGTGTTTAAAAATTCAGAGTCCTCTGGTTTAATTATTTCTACCGCAAGCAAATAAATTATCTTCAACACCTCATTAAAATTCGATTCACAGTTTCACCAGAATATTGAAATCTTTCTTAGACTTGTCTATTTGTTGCACCTAATGCAATGGTGTACAAAAACATTGCCACCTTCTCAATAATACTCGTTTTTTTTTTATGGTTTCAGCCCATACTATGTTTCCAAGTCATAACAAAGGGTTTGTAACATCGTTGCATCCATTCTAAACATGTTAACACACCGTTTCTAGTCTTCTCGTACGATTTCATTCAACCATCTCATCCTTATGTTATATGAAACCATACAAAGTTTCTTATGCACATAAGTAGCATAATACATGTGTAAAGCACCAGTGGTGCATAACAAAAGTTTTTTGCGATCAAACTCTTATAGCCAAAACGATTCATCCTCATCATCAGTACAATTTTCATCTTTGTTTTCATCATTATCATTATCATTATCACCATCATCATCTGTTCCGTTCGAATCATTCCTATCATCATTAACTCCTCTATTACCACCACCATTATCATCATTGACAACTCCACCACTACCACCAGTGTGCCATGATAATTAATATTATCAATTACATGATTCATAACAGTATCATAATTGTCGTCATAGTTAACACCAAACATAGCATCAACTCATTCATTTGTCATATCTACTTATATAAATTCAATCACAAACATTTGCCTTCATAACAATTCGTACCATAAATAACTAACACGATAATTTGTATATATCAATTAACAACAATTCGTATATGTTTTTTATTTTAATATTATGGAATATGCCTATTATGAATTGAAAATAAAGTGAGTGTGTTTGATTATTTGTTATGAAATATAAACAAAAATTTATTGAAATTCTGCTTTTGTTAAAGTGTAATCATCTAGTACAAAGAAATGAAGAGGGAAGAAGCCTGGAAAAAGATTCAGCACAATATAAGGACGAATTAATTGCCAAATTCTTGGCAAAAGCAACAGAAATGTTTAAAAGGTGAAACTTTCCAAAAAAACACATCTAAGGCTTCTTTTGAATATTCAGTAAATATTAATACTTGATTTTGATAAAAAAAAAGTGCACCTTACCAATTCTTTGTAAAAACAATTAATTTATGAAAAAAGTTAATTCAAATAAGAGTAACTTATACTATAGATGATTTTGTAGAAGTTCCCAAGACTGAAAGTTTTTCTTGCTGTAGTGTTGAAGTTACAACATACATTATATAGGGATCTGCAAGTATTATGGGATAAAAAACTGACAAAAATACACTCACAAGTTTGCTATCCAAAACTATAATAAGTTGGCAGAATACCCATACAATATGCCTGACATATATTCTTTTTTTTTTAATTTTTTTTCCTACTTTTCCTACACTGAGACACTGTGCCATTGTCTTTATTGTGATGTTTTAATGAAGTCTGGCTTGCTTTTCAGTTGCATGTACTCCAATTTCTTTTCCACCTGCAGCCTTATATAATTACTATAAACAACAAGTAAAGCAATTACCATATTGTGTTGTGCTGGACATGACAAAAATTAAATTTTCATACTGGGAGCCATAGCTCCATTAATTATTGTTATTAACGCCAACAAGAAAACAGTGGATATAACATTTTCTAATAATGCATCTGACATTTGTGTAGATGCTTTCTTCGAAAACACAAGTTAGGCAAAACGTGTGGCACATGAAATTGGCTACCATTTTCAAACTCAACTGAGAAGTAGTATACATATAATTTACTGGAATATTTATGTCCAGTTCCTCTAAAGATGATTGCTTCCCTGTCAACTATAATTCAGCAATCCCGTTGGTCCAGGAGGAAAATTAACATAATATGTTTTATAGCTTTCAATATATTAACAGCTAACCAATTATCTTAGGACAGCAATTCACCATCAACATTCATAATAATTCACTATCAACATAACAGCTGTAAACACATAAAATTTCCCAATATGTCATTAAATGTAAAACATGTTACTTTGGCAATCCATAAACACAATTAAGAACATTCATAATAATTATCCTCAAATATAACAGCACACAACACAACAAGTTTTACCAATATTCCATTAAATTGAAAACATGTTAGATTAACAATCCATAAACATAATTAAGAAAGGTGGTTCTCTACCGAAATCAGCACTACTCTTCATGCTTCAATACATCAACCTTAGGAGTTATGGTCCCATTATTCCAAACCTGCACATCATGTGGCACCACAACAAAACTCTTATAACATATAGTTGTTTAAGCAATTAATAGTAAGTAATTTTAATTAACCACGACATCATTGTTCCGAAAAGAACAAAAAATGAAAGCATCATTAAAGCAAGACTAACCTTGATTTAGTGCTTTTGACTTCTCTAGTACATTTTTTAAAGCCATTGATACTTCCTATCAATATCTCCAATTGATGCCCATATCTCTCTTTTATTCCTCCTAGACAAGTACTCTGTAGCAAAGCAATACAAGTCATCATCGAAAGTAATTTCAGGTATAGAACGGATCTCTACCATCACCTCACTAATGCTACACCCTATCTTATCCCTACTATCATTCCTGATCGAAACACGATCAATTAATTGATCCCAATGTGAAAGCAATTGAGCTCCAACTCCATGAGGTTTTTTGCTTTTCTTTCTACTTTGCCCACCGCATTGCTCTCTTACTTTTCTCTTTTCATTGCTATTTGTGGCACTGCTATTTTTTATATTAACTCCAACAACTAAATTGCAAACATCATTTGTATAATTGGGAATGATATACTCTTCAGAATCATCATTTACTTTCTCTAATTTCCTTCTTCATTAACATTAACATCCTGAGTGTTTTGATTCACATCATCATTATCAAATAAAGATCCGGAAGATGGAGTCCAAGCATAGTTTCCAGTCACCACAACATTGTTGAACATTCTATCAAACTTACTGTAAAGTGATGATTCAATCCAAACATGTCTAAACTTTTTGGTCCCTTTGATTTTCTAAAAACAAGTCCAAAAAATGATGTTGTCGTAGCCCTTTTTTCTAAAAAAATTCTAAGCGATGTTGTTCTCTTGATTGTAAAAAAAGGTCAAACCATAATGAATTCTTTAAAATTATCATTAAACTCAGTTCAATGGATTAACTTTTAAATCTCTATACCTAATTATTTGTATAGCTTGAGCTTCAAATCAATCATGTAGGAGTTGACATAACATGACCAAGTGGATTTAGTAAGGCCAAAGACAACCTAGATGATTGATAAAAATATAGGTTGATTTTAAACAAAATTAGAATGATATCTTTTCTTATTTTAATATTGAGGTGGAGACATATTGTATCACCTTTGTTCAACCCGGGTTAAACATTAAATTTGCGACCCGTATGATTACAATGCGCTAACCCACTACAAGATTTCACAGTTTTACCAACGAAAATATTCCGTCAGTGTGTGATTAGAAGTTCGTCGATGATTTATTTACTGACGTCTTCACCAACGGACTAGGTCCGTCGGCTTTCCCTTCGTTGGTGATTTCCCATTCCGTCACTATATCGGTGGGAAAAACAAAAAAACTATTTGCCGATGGTTTTACAGACAGAATTTGTGCGCCAAAAAAAAAAGTTTCCCACTTGAAATATACTGATGGATTTTTATTCCGTTGGTGATATCGTGATTTACTGACGGCTACGTACTGTTGGTAAATTTATCGGTGAGTGTTTGAAATACCAACCGAATATATCTGTTTGTAAATTCGTTGGTAAGTGATGCCGACAGATTCAGTCCGTTGGTAAAGCTATCGGTGAGTGTTTGAAATACTGACCAAATATATTTGTCTGTAAATGCGTCGGTGAATGCTACTGTCAGATGCCAACGAATTCATTCCATCGGTAAAACCCTTGGTAATAGTTTTTTCTAAATTTGTTTTTAAAACATTATTTAGAATATATAATATAAAATTATATAAATTAATGGTAATAAAAACCAATTATGCAAATAAAATTTATATTAAACATTAAAAACAAAAAATCAAAGTTAAATAATATTCATTACAAACTGAATGTGTTTCAAAAAAAATATTAAATGAAGTTTTAAAGGTAAATAATGTTTATTACAAATTAATATAAAGGTGGAGCTGGAGGAGGAGGAGGAGGAGGCTGGTGGTTATACGACCAAAAAGGATTAGGCGCACATATTCCACTCTGTATTGCCATGTTCATGACCATTTCATGAAGCTGTTCATAAGCCGCTTTTTGTTGTTCAGACTCCGCTCTTTATTGTGCTTGAGACGCTTTGATTTGTTCAGACTCTGCTCTTTGTTATGCATGAGACATTTTGAGTTGTGCGTACTCCGCTGATAAAAGGTCGTATTTTTTGGTGAGCTGAGTCGTGTGTTGCTGCAAGGCTGCGAACTCCTTAGATTGGGAGCTCGATATTGATTGGGAGCTCCCAACGGTTGAAACACTACGGGTCGACCACAAGTTGTCGGTCGTAGTGTTGGAGAGCCCGTAAACCTGATTTTTATCGAGTCCACCTGACGATCCAACCTCCATCCACAAATCCAGATTGAATTCTGAATGGGTCAAAATATTGTCCCTGTATCTCTCCCTCAATCTATTATTATAGGTCTCCTGAAAATAAAAAAAGTAATCATTATATTCAATTCAATAAACATAATAACTTACAAAATAAAATGGTTGAACAAACAAACCATGAAATGTTGAACACGATTATCAACGAACTGTTGCGCCCCCTTTTGGCGGTCTTGACTCCGCATGTGCATCTTCACAAACAGCTCTATCGAGCTTGGCTCACGTCCAAGAGACGTAGCCTATAATGAAAAAAGATTTATTAACAACAACTTAATTTAGCGATATATTTCATTTAAATTAATCTTACCATTCGTTTCGCATGTGCAGCAAATGAAACGGAGCCGCTAGTGTACATTGTCACCGAGCCATTAATTGGTTGATTCCAGTTGCCAGCACCGGACTGTAAGCATCGTGTGAACCGCTCAGACGTCACGTGCTCAAGATAGTGCGGCCATATATCTTCCGGGATGTATATCGGTTGGAAATCCCTCCAAACCGCAACATCGTTCCAGCCTTGGAAACCCCTATCTCTCGTAGTTTTTTTTTATCCTTTTTTGTGTTTCATATAAAAAATCACGCAACTTACTTCATGCAACCAAAAATTACATTTCGAAACATAAATTTTTGTCTAAAAAAAATCTTGTATTGTTTTCGATATTACCTAGTTGCAGCGTGATTTTCCCACACCCTCCTTGCGACAGTGTTATGCTCACTATCCCAGCATAATTTTTTCTATGTATAAATAATTAATTTTAAATAAAAATAATAATTTATTTACAATTATATTAATAAGCTGAAAGTTATAAATTAACACGAACCTCAAACCTGTCAAACTATGCATTGATTTGAGGCATCCATTCAGGATGCTTGGATATCTGACTCAATTGAAACAATGGAATCTCCATCGACGATTTAAACGCCGATGATATTACTCGGGTGGCTTCAATGTTTGTGAACCTGAAAATAAATGAAATAAATTCAATAGTGATTACTTCATAAATTATGTTGTAATTTAAAAAAAACTAAAACCTTAACAAACTTACATTGAAAGGTCGTCCTTCCACCGTGCTTCGTACTTGCGGGTAAATTAATTCCGCTGCAAAGGCACACCGCCTCTGCGCTGTGAAGTAACGCTGGAAAAGGCAGCATCGGTTGACAACGCAGGTGGTGTAGGTGCATCTTCTTGAGAGGCACCTAAGGAAATATCATCCTCGCTGCTAGATGAACTAGCTGTGACCATTCGTGAGCGACTAGCTTTGGTTTTCGTTCTACGCATCTACACAATTTTATACAAATAATTATATAATTAAATTCAAATGTTAAAAAATAATTCGACAGCACCTTCCCTATACTGGATACTACCCAAATCCACAAACCTGTACATATTAACAATAGCCACAACCAATTGACTCAATCTATACTAGTTATTCCAACATATTCAATTACTAATCCTAAGGTAAATTTAATATTAAGAATTACAATTCAACAAATTATTTAATAATTATGCCAATACAACAATAAAATATATTCAATAAATAAAAAAAACTCTAGACTAACAATTAAAATTAATGGAAAAAATTAAACATAAATCATGCAATAATAGAGTAAAATTAACAATTATTCCAAAATATTCAATTATTAATACTATGGTAAATTCAACATTAACAATTACAATTCAAAACATTATTCAATAATTATGCCAATACAACAAAACAATA
Source organism: Populus nigra (assembly GCF_951802175.1). Taxonomy (NCBI): domain Eukaryota; kingdom Viridiplantae; phylum Streptophyta; class Magnoliopsida; order Malpighiales; family Salicaceae; genus Populus; species Populus nigra. The sequence goes on along the minus strand of NC_084868.1, from coordinate 7,217,206 downwards.
AATTCAAAAAAAACTCTAGACTAACAATCAAAATAAATGGAAAAAATTAAACAAAAATCATGCAATAATAGAGTAAAATTAATAATTATTCTAACATATTCAATTACTAATTCTAAGGTAAATTCAACATTAACAATAAATATTCAACAAATTAACTAATAATAATTATGTCAATACAACAATAAAATATATTCAATAAATTCAAAAAAAAACTATAGACTTTAGGAATGAAATATGATTACTTTAATAATGTGTTGAATTCAATAATTTATCTACATTGCAAAAAATACAGCATAATAAAAAACATAACAAAAAAATAGAAAAAAAAACCCTTAAAGTAAAATAAAATAGAAGAAATACATACATTTTAAACTGATGAAGATTCACAAGAAAACTTGCTAGAGATTGCAGGTGAAAGCTTTGAAGAATGGAGAGGAAAAGAATCAAAATTTAAGGTGAAAAACTGAGGAGAAGAAAAAATAAACTGAAGGGGCGGTTGCTAGAACTTATATGGCAGTTTTACCGATGGATTCACCGATGAATATAAAATTAATTATTATTTTAATTTATTTCATTGGTGAAGTGTCAAAAATCAGTCTGTAATTTTTGAATTTCGCACCAAAATTTTTAATGACCCTTCATATTTTTCATGGTCTGTCGGTAATTCCGTCGGCAAAATGACGCAGTCAGAGATGCATTTAATGCACAACCCTTTGGAATTCGTGCATTCTGTTGGTAATGTTGTCAGTAAAATTGACCCGCCAATAACTTACCGACGGACTTATTCCGTCGGTATTGACGAAGGTGATTGTGGCATTTCAAGTAATTATTTTTTAACTCTCTATGAAATGCCGACGGACTTAATCTGTCGGTATGGGCGTCGGTGATTGTGGCATTTCAAGTAATTATTTTCAAATTCTCTGTGAAATGTTGATGGACTTATTCCATCGATATGGGCGTCGGTGATTGTGGTATTTCAAGTAATTATTTTCGAACTCTCTATGAAATGTCGACCGACTTATTCTGTCGGTATGGACGTCGGTGATTGTGGCATTTCAAGTAATTATTTCATGTTACAAAATATATCATCCATGATCTATAATTATTTCAAGTAATTATTTTGTGATTGTGGCATTTCAAGTAATTATTTCAAGTAATAAATATTTCATGTTACAAAATATATCATTCATAATCTAAATTACATGAAAGAAAGGGTTATACACAGGGCTTCATTTTGATTGTTAGTCAGAATTTTCTTCTTCTTCGTCATCAATTGAATTGTCATCACCTTCATCACAATCTTTAATATGGATATCATCTTCTTCATCGACATTTGCTTGTCCGCTAGAGCTCAAAACAACATTCAACTCCTCTGTGTCAACATCAACAAGACTATCATCGAAAACACGAAAATTTGAATTTTCTTCTAATTCAATCGAAGGAGCAACTTAATATGGTTCAACCAACTCATTAACTTGAAAGACTTCATCTCGCACACTTGTGTCTTCGTTCTCATCCTGAACAACCTCAACACGACCCCAGGGTTTCGTTTTTAAAACGGACAACCAATCCACTCTTGATCGATCCTTTCTAAATGAAGGGGTGTATGTGTAATAAACTTGTTGACATTGCTTTGCGAAAATAAAGACATCGTTTATGTTGCGAAGTCTAGCTTTTGAGTTGATTTCGACCAGACCATAGTGCGGATCAACTCTGATTCCTCTGTCAGTCGTGTCATACCAATAGCATTTGAATAAAAATACTCTCTTCTGCTCGTTATGATATTGCAATTTGACGACCTCTTCTAATCTACCATAGTAGTCTTCTAACTCACTACTAGTGGATCCCTTAACATTAACACCGCTGTTGTATGTCTTTCTTCCTTGCCCGTATTCTTCAGTACGGAAAACATATCCATTGACAAAATACCCGTTGTAGCACTTACATTTTCTTTCAAGCCCCAGGCTTAGAGAAGCCAATGACTTAGGCGCACTCCTTCCCATTTGATAAACCTTGTATGTAATGTACATCAATAAACAGTAAATGAACAAGAATCTCGTAATGACATGCATACATACAGTAATTTTGCAAGTTAGAATGAGTTTGTGATAGTGCTTACATGTGTTCTGAACCACGTGGCAAATTGTTCATCTTATAATTGAAAGATCTGGGATTCGGTCAGCTGTGAGTTATTGGAGAGCAAATATTATCAATGTTGCCTTCAAGTGATAATGAGTGTATGATATTACAATATATAATTAACCGTATATTACTCACAAAGTTTAATTAGTATTACACATATATAAACTTACTGAATAAAAGGTCTCAACTCATCACAGTTAAATAGAACATAGTTGTATGCTTGTTTGAACTCTATTTCCGACAAATATCTTCCTCTTAGGACATTTTTAGGTGTGGGTCGTCCAGGATTGGAGAATATCGACAAGTTCCCACTAGAAAGCACTTCACCGCCATCATCATGTCATGGAACGCGATTGATTCTCGTTCTCAGATGAGGTTTGAAATAGTAAGAGTAAATGTTGAGATCTCCTCAATAATATAGGTCTTACATATCAAAGCCTCAATATGCACCTTGTTTTTAACCTTTTTCTTGAGATTAAACAAGTACTGGCATTGAATTAATCAAGTATTTTCAATTAAGAAAAACATAGAAAATACTTTTATATATGAATTACATTGCAACTGTAATATCTAACCGTTCGAATGGGTACATCCATCTATATTGGACCGGTCCTCCAGCTTTTGCCTCGAATGGTAGATGTATAGGGAGATGCTCCATTGAGTCAAAAAATGATGGAGGGAATATCATCTCAAGTTTGCATAGTGTCTCGACAATATTCGTTTGAAGCCTCTCAATGTGATTAACATTCAACTTGCTGTAGCATATATCTCTAAAGAAATGACTGATCTCCGTGAGTGCATCCCATATTCCCTTTGGCAACAAATCACAAAAAGCTAATGGGATGAGTATTTGCATAAACACGTGGCAGTCATGACTCTTCATTCCATACAATCTGTAGTCCTCTCTATTAACTAGCCTTGATATGTTCGATGCATGTCCATCTGGAAAACGCAGACTCTTAAGCCTTTTGTAGACTAGCAGTTGTGCGTTTTTCTCTAACACGAAGCTTGCTCTTGGTTTTGCGACCCATGACTCATCATAAACCAACTCTATATTTTTACGGTTACAGTATAAAGCTATATCCAATCTAGCCTTGATTTTGTCCTTTGTCTTCCCCTTCACATCCATGATGGTGTTGAAAATGTTCTCAAACATGTTCTTTTCGATGTGTATGACGTCAAGGTTATGACGGAGCAAACTGGTTTTCCAATAAAGAAGCTCCTAAAAGATACTTCGCTTTACTCAATTATGGGTCAAACCAAAACCAGGAAACTTTTGCTTACTTGATTGAAGGCCAAACACAATGTCACCGTACTTTGATACAATATCATGCAATTCTTCACCAGAAAGACGTCGGGATTCAACATCTTTTTCAACTCTGCCAACAAAGAAATCTTTACTGTTCTTTCTGTACCTGTGATTAAGTGGCAAGAAGCGACGGTGACAGTCAAAAAAAGAAGCTTTATCTCCGTTTGCTAGTGTGAATGCCTTGTTGTTTTCCATGCAGTATGGACATGCGAGTTTCCCATATATGCTCCAACCAGAAAGCATTCCATAAGCTGGAAAATCATTCATAGTCCACATCAAAGCTGCCCTCATAAGAAAATTTTGTTTCCTCGATATATCATAAGTCAGAGCTTTGGAGGACCACAACTGCGTCAACTTATCAATCAACGGTCGAAGACAAACATCTATATTCCGCCTGTTCCCTTCAGGTAAAACTTCTCATGGACTTCGAAGCATAAAAATTCTCTTTCAGCCTGTTCCCTTCAGGTAAAATGCTTCTCGCTCATTCAATAATCTTGTCATACCCGGCCTCACTCAACCTGTGATTTGACTTGATGGTGAACACCTGTGTTACGGCCGATAATTTACTGTGGTTAGTGCAGCCATCCCATAATGGTTCGTCATAATCTTTCAACAAATCAAAAAACCTAGCTGCATCTGCATTAGGTTCTTCTTCTATGATTGGACATTGACTGAAATTACCTTGATTCATTCTCATTGCATCCATAACCATATTTCTGTAAGGATTAGTGTTGTTATTTGCCGCTCCATGCACGTTGCTAGCACTAAAAGTAGACCCAACCACCGATTCTCCCATTCTCCTCTTACTAACAAATACTTCTCCATGTGCATACCAACACTGGTAATTCTCCATAAACCCTTTGTGTAGAAGATGCATCATTACAACATCTGGATGCATATATTTTTTTTTTATTTTGACACTTCCTGCATGGACACCTAATACCGCCTCCAGTAAAATTTCTGGGAATAGATGTTGCGAAATTAATAAAACTCTGAACCCCGTTACAATAATCAATCCTCCACAATCCTTGGGGTGAATCTCGATACATTCATGAACGATCATCCATGACTTATATCGAACCTCTATAAAACTATAAAGACATCATGTATTAATTAACTAAGTTAGGTAAATAAACTTGCAAAAATATAACTTTACCACTCCAACAAACCAATCACAACTTCTCATAAATATTAAATATTCATTATCATTTATCAACGTCCATAAAAATTAATATATATAAATTTACAGAAATTACCACTCCGCAATACCATTGGTAAAACTTTAAATGGACTCATTAAGCAAACTATTAATTATTTCAAAACTGCACATGTAATTCGGTAGTTCCATAAAGTTTTAACAATTTACAAACAAATACAATCTTACAAAATCTAAAACAAACCATAACAGGTATAGAATTATACATTCATATACTAGAAGTTTGTTTGAGAAATAACAATAAAACATGTACATCTACTAACAAAATACATATACTATAAAAACAATAAAATTGACATTTAATTAAATGTTAAAATTTAAAAAGATAGAATTACTTACAAACATGGATAAAATCCATCGGTAAATCAGAACACGGATGCTGTGACCACAAAACTTCAAGAAATATAACTTGTTGTGCTGAGATGAGGGAGATTTTTATTTGGGGGGGAGGGGGGGCTAGTTGTTTGCAGATGGGGAGAGTTGGGATTAGGAAGAAGAAGGAGAAATAGGAGAGGAGAGGGTCGGCAGAGAGGACATATATTAACTTTTTCCGACGGTTTCACCGATGGCTTTTCTGTCGGTGATTCTGAGGGAAAAATCGACACGTCACTATACGGATTTGCTATTTCGAATCTCTTGGTTATTCCGTCAGCATTTTAAACAGCGAACCGGTCACGTCACTGTATGGGCTGTCGTTTTAAATCCGTCGGTAGAAATAACCCTGCCAAAACCTCCACGTCAGCGACCCGCCTTTTTTTTAATTCGAAAACTTTTCCGTCCGTAATTCAGTTGGTAACTATCGACGAAAAGTGGTTTTGGCGGGGTTATTTTTACCAACGGAATCACCGACGGGGAAAAGTTTTCATCGGTAATTTTGACCTCAAATTGCCGACATAAATATTCCATCTATAAATTCATTGCTATTTAGCGAATTTCTGGTAGTGACCTGGTTAATCGATTGTTTTTTGTTTCCATTTCCCTTTTCATTAATCTCTCTCAAGTGGACCTTTTATGGGTTTGAATGGGATGAAATTTGGGCTTAAATTAAAGAGTCATTAGATAATTAGAGATTACATTGAAAGAAAAAGGCTTGGGATTGAGCGGAATGAATTCTAGACTCAATTGAAAGGTTATTAAAGAAGCACGGACTAAAATAAAGAAAGTGGGCAAAAATTATCTCGCATGTAAAGAACACGCACCAGCATGTTTAAAGACCAGCCATAACGTGGTGGTGCTTACTGCTTCCTTCAGCCTCCAAATGAGATCTTCCTTGGTATCTGTAGAAGCGTCTCAACAAGGACATCCATTAAAGGTGGTATGTGGTGGCTGTTTCTATATGACATGGCACAAACAACTAGTTTTCTTTTTCTTATTTTCTTTTTTCTCTTCTCCCTATGAATTCCTTATCTCTTTTTTTCCGTCCCTAAAGAGTTTTATTTTTCCCTATTTTCCAATTACAATCCCTTGATTTAAAAAAAAAAACTTGAATAATATTTTGCAAGACCAAGATTGAGGCAAATGACTTTTTTTTTCCTTTGAGAAATGCATAATGAGCTCATTAAAACAAACTATCAAAGTCAATCCTAAATAAAAAAAAATGAAAAGATCAAATCAAAAAAAAATATTTCAAGAAAAAAATAACAAAAAAAACTAATATTTGATAACAAATGTTGTTACAGTAAATGCAACATTAAATTGGATAGGCGCTTTAGTTTTTTTAATTAATAATTGATATTTGATTATATTATATTACATTATATCCAAGATTCACTAACATTAGAGGCTATTAGCTATTTGATTTGCACTTCATCATGGATCAAATAATTTCTTTTAATAAAAAGAATAAATATACAAGCTTTTCTAACGTGTTTTTGGATATAAAAAAATTCTCAATCTTAAACCAAAATACTTATACACTCATTTAATTAGATAAATTAATATTTGATAAAGAGATAACTAATGTACCTTATAGGGATTAGAGTCATGAGAGTGATAGATAACTTGAATGATGTGATTAGGATACTAAATTTGAATGATATAAAAGAATTAATGGTGTTTTTAGTTAAGATACCATTTGATAATTAATGATATAAAATTTCTTAAATGTTGGTTAGCGACATTTGTAATTTGGTAATTATTGTTCCAAACAGACATGTAAATTGTTAAATAGTTTTCATATATTATAATTATTTTAACTACAGGATCCTCACAAGTTCGAGCTGAATAGTAGACTTCTTTTGTTATTAGTCATGATGGTATGATGGTAGACCTTAATGTTGAATTTAGAAATATTATATACTTATTATATAATGTAATTCTAGTATTGTCTTTTGAGATGTAACTAAATCTATTATTAAACATGAATGTATTAACTTAAATTCTTTATATCATTGTAGTATTTTGTATAATCTTAGTCTTTTATATCTTAACTAGAAATGTATTGAACTTTATTTATTAATCTTTTACAATTTGTTTATGTTGAGTTTATAAGATGACTGTGTAGAAATCATTATGTGGAATGTAATAAGCAAAAGCATAAAGAATGGACATAGTCTATTTTGATCTTATTGGATATTGAAGTGATCCTGAATGTTGGATCTTATATAAAATTGAGATTTATATAGGTGAATAATGATTTCGACACTTGGGAGTATTCAAATATAAGGGAAACTCTACTGAAATTTCAGTAGATATACCCACACACAAAAAAAATTCTCTAATTTCACATTATCTATGACTTTGAATATGTTAATTTGTATCCTAAATATGAGGTCATTACAAAAAAAATTAAAACATTAAAAGGATGATGATTAAATTTGATATAAAAATCAAATTAAACCAAATAAAAGGGATGGAATTGAAGAAAAGAATCAGTCAAAGGAAAATAAAACAAAATAAAACAAATAGTAATCAAGAGAATGACGATCAAATTAGATATAACAAACAAATGACAGGACACCTTTATACTCTGACAAGGAGAATAGAGAGAAAAGAAGAAGGAGAAGAGAAAAACTCATTGAAGCCTAACAACCACGTTGTTGCACATACACGTTGTACCACTAGAAAAATGATGTTAACGCGCTTTCAATACTATCGCAAAATGCAGTGTTTGACAACTAAAAGCTTTTGCACCAGTCACTCGAAAGGCGTGAACAATGTCGACTCGCTTCTATATACGTGCCATCTATTTTTTTTATTAATATTTTATATTTACTACAAAATCAAAGTGCCCCTTAGTCCACCTTGAGTATATAAAAAAAAATTTAAAAATAAAGAGTAAAAGATGAAAAAGCCTTTGCAAGGAAGTTTTAAGTTTTTTTTTTTTTTAATCTTAATAACAGTTAAGAAATTTCATTGTGCATAAAAAATAAAAATCTCCATAGAGCCCTTGGATGCAAGTTTTTTTTTTTTTTTGCTTAAATGGTTATTTTATTTATTTTACTAAATATTATAAAAAGATTGTATGACTCTAATTAATTTAAAAATGAGTGGTGAAAATGTCATATCACCCTAATGGCCAGTTATTTAGTTTGTTTTGAGAAAAGCAAAATTATCTTTTTGGTGTGTACTGCTAAAGTGATTTTCCACGTGTTTTATAGTTTTTTTTTTTAATTGTTGCGGGGTCTTAAATTTCAATTGAAGATGGCGTAGGCTGCTTAGATTAACACCATTTCTGGCTATTTTTTTCTAGCTGTATTTTGCTTGTCGACGGCATTAGATTAAAGGCATCTGGTATTATTTTCTGTCTCTGTTTTCTGCACTGTTCTGAGTTGCATCCTCTGTCCAGTTTTTTGGTCCAATTTATAAAGGCTTTTTATTTTATTTGAAATTTGGGCGCTTTTATTTTAGCGGATCCTGTTGCTACCAATTATCAATTCACCTGTAAAAGAAATCTTATTTGCAATTTAGCATGATATTTGAACGTAAGAATCACAAAAATGAGCGGGGAGGAAGAAGAACTCAGTCAATCATGGTACATTACATTAAGAGGAGAGGCAGAGTAACCAAAGAATAATCCAACTCAGTTCAAACCACAACAGAACGATAAAACAATAACTCCTCAACAATGTCCAAAAACAAAAACTCATAGCTTCAATGAAATTGCTGCGATCAGCACAACACCGAAGGATACTGTTGCAATGGATGCACCTGAACTATTAACAGATGCATCTTCCTTGGACCCTGCAGGAGCTTTTGCTGGAACATCTTTCTCGGGCTTTGAAGGTGCAGGAGCTGGTGCTGGTGCTGTACCAAAAAGATCCAACGGCAGAAGGACCTGATCCACCTGATACACAACTAACTGGCCATCGGTGTATATAGTGTTTGCCACGGTTGCAGTATTAACCCCTGTTGTTATGTTCACTTGATTCCCCGATGTTGTCACATTGAGCGGGAACTCGCCATCAGCACTATTTCCGGCTTGAGTGCGCAAGGGATTGCTGACAGTTTGGAAGTTTGACATGGAAAGGAAATTTGGAAGGATGTGAAATTGCACCAATTGGACCTTTTGTTGGTCGCTGAGCGAATTCAGTGTACCTGCTTTGAGGTTAGCAAAGGAATTATCAGTTGGTGCGAAGACTGTTAGGCCTTGGTTTGAATTGTTGAGTTGTGTGTTGATTTGGTCAGCCTCTTGGGTGCTTTTCAACAACCGAATTAAGGTTGTGAACTGACCAGCTTTCGCAAGGATCGCCGTTATGTTGGTTGGACCTGAAGGTGCTGGAGATGGGGTTTGAGCAAAAGTGGTGGAGCTGTAGAGGAAGAACATCAAGAACGGAACGAATGGGGAGAGGAGTTGCTTTCTCATCGTTGTAGGATATTTCAAATCTTGAGTGTGTTCAAACTTACTGTTTGCTAATTGTGATGAGGAAGAGTTTGAGCTGTAGGGAGAGGAGTGGGATGTATATATTGTGGGGGTAGAAATGTTTAGTGGTTGTTATTGTTAGGTGAAAGGCTACAAATTTGAAGGTGAGAAGAGAACCTCAATGCTGATCTCTATTGGTAAGGTGAAAGGGAAATCCAGAGATATTGCTTGGCAAGACAGGAAATCCAGTAGGGAATACGTAAATTTAAGAGTGCGTGGGTACCAGTGAGAAATGATGCATTGGTTGTTGCTTGTGCTCAGAGACAGCTACAAGAAGGAACCTTCAAGCTCAAGTTTTCAGCATTCAATAATAGCATCACTTAGGGTTCTTAATGATTACGAGGGGCCAGTGCATGGTCGCCTCCACTATGGATATCTCAAAGGCACTTCTTTATACAGCCTTGAGATTCACAGGGCGTTTGTCCATGAAATTTAGGCGATTCAATGTACTATAGAATGCTAGTCGGAGAAGACATGATTTACAGCATGTGATGGGAGATTTTGGACATAGATTTTTTTTATTATTCTAAATTTATCCGTGCATTGTCTCTTTAAAATTCAATAAGCAAGAACCATAGTTTTACTATGCAAGAGCTAATCCAGAAATACTTTAACAAAACAGAAATAAGTAAATAGTTGGTAGGTGTTACTTGACGTTATAATCGATCATACTAGATGGATAATAATGGTACTGTGTGTTGTTGCAGGGATGCAATTGGATTGGCTGGAAGCCAAAAGATAGGTGTTTCAATCAAATTGTCGAGAGAATCACTGCTCCATTTACCTGGCTTGCCAGTTGAAGGCCATTATTAGAAGCTCCGAACATGCCTTTTTCAGAACTTTTTAATCATTTACTATCCCTTTTTCTTGCAGTTGCTCGACATTATCATTTGGATAAAGATGACAGCTAGTTTTCAGTTGGAAAAATCATATTTGACTCGGTGGGAGGTCAACAAATCAATGTTCAAAATGAAAACTAGAATGATGGTCAACACTTCATTGCAAGCCGGGCTAATTTTTTTTAATGTAAAAATAATATTCAAATGATGATAACTCGAGTTAATCGGGTTAACTTGACTCATACACGACCTGAAATATGAGATCGGGATAACCCTGCATAAAAAAAAGCAAAAAAAAAAACTAATACATGACATGTGATATGAGATCGGGATAACCCTGTATAAAGAAAAACAAAAAAATACCATAAAGTTCAAGGCCCAATGACCTAATATCAAAGGATAAAATTGAAAAAAAAATTCAATTTTAAAAAAATGTTGAAAAAAAAAAGCCGAGTAAATCTAGGTTAACTTGATTAACCTGCCACCTGTGATATGAGATCGGAATAAAAAAAATTAAAAAAAAAAGATCTAGAAAAAAAATCAAAGTTAAATTAATAAAAAAACACTAGAAAAGAAAAACTCAAGTCAACCCTAGTTAACTTGACTGCCTCACACATGGATAACCCCACAAAAAGAAAAGCAAAAAAATCACAAAGATCAAGAGCCAACAATTTAATGCCAAATGATGAAAGTGAAAAAAAAGAGTCAATTTCACAAAAAAAAGTCGAAGCAAAAAAATTCGAGTCAATCTGAGTTAACTCGACTAACCTGCTACCCGAGATATGAAATTGAGATAATTCCACAAAAACAAAAGTTTAACAAATCATGAAGATCAAGGTCCAATAACTCATTTTCAAATGATGAAATTGAAAAAAAAAAGTCAATTTCTAAACAATAACCTAAGAATGGACCGAACTTACTGGACTAATATTTAAAACCAGTGACCCGGGTTATTAGACCGGGATAACTCCGTAGAAGACAGACATGAAACAAAATCCCCAAATAAAAAATTTAAAAACAAAATAAATAGCAATCAAAATAATGAGGACCAAATATGGTATAAAAGTTAAATGAAAAAAATAGGAATTAAATCAAAAAACAAAATAAATTAAGAAAGTGATTATAAAAAAGCAATCAAAAGGGTGAGGATCAAAATTAGATACGAAAATTAAATGAAATAAAATGTTGAGGTAAAAATTGTAAAAATATAAATAAAGAAAATGATAAAAAAAAATAGCAATTAAAAGAATAAGGAACAAGTTGGATAAAACAAATTAAATAAAATAAAATGCTAAAGGATAAAATTGAAAAACAAATAAACTTTAAAAAACATTTAAATCAACACAAATAGCAATCAAAACATTAAGGACAAAAATTAAAATAAATACAAACCTGAGGATCAATTGAATTTTTGATGGACCAGCATGAGTCCCTAGGTCAGGAAAGAAAAAAGAGGGGGAGAAGAAAAAAATCAACCATCGCCAAACTATCATGAATGTCCTCATTAGCTGTGTTGCAACCAATTGCTTTGGAAGGCATAGCAGTTGCATTTTTTGGCCGCCATACACGCCTTCTAAAGGGCACAAGTAGTGTCCACCTAGTACCACATGTATTGCACGTGTCATCAATTTTTTTTATTGATATTTTTATTTTTTAAATGACTGATTTGCCTCTTATCCAAATTGATTATAGCAAAAGAAAAAAAAAACTATGATGAAAATACCCTTAAATGTAGTCATTTTACAATGTTACATAAAAGCAAAAAAACAAAAAAATCCCTTGATCTCGTCTTTAAAAGAATTATTTTAAAATGTATTTAAATCATTTCATTGTACATAAAAATATTATCAGATCTATTTGCTTTTTATTAATATTATAATAACAAATATATCTCATAAAAAATATTATTTTATCCCACTGATAAGATTTTTTTTAGTAGGACAAAGGTAAAACCAGGATTATACATTATCCACAATGTAATTCATGGTGAAACTTGATTTGTTTTAGTGTTTTTTTATATAATAATTATAATTATAACAGTAACATCTTAAAAAAAAAAATCAGGCATGCACACATTGTAGTTTCTAGAGTCGAGGCTGAAACAGCTTTGATAAATTAAGGTGACTTTTGGTATTTCGTGATTGTTGGAAATGTGATTATTATAAAATAAAAAGACTTTAATTAGACGTTTTTATTGTATTTGGTTTACCTATAGGTTTTTAAACAAGTTTCCACTATATATTTTAATCGTAAAACTTGAATATTTACTTTGAAAAGATGATGTCTTTTTCCTTTTCTAGATTATTATGCCCATTAGCACATGCACTTTACATTAATTATAACCAGGTTTTAAAATAACATATCTACTAATAACAAATTATGTGATATGAAATATTATATTTTATCACCTTTTTTATTGAGTATACAGGAATTTTGTTAATATTAGCGAAACAATATTGGGTTAGCCCATTTAATATTAAAAATATTGGCATTTTAGTTGTAAAAACTTCACATTCTAGCACACTTGGAAATGAGTTTTCCCTTGTTTTGGAAGAGGGATTAATTACATTACTTGATTTGTGAAGAATGTGATGTCAATTTGATATTTTAAGTCTGAAAAAGTTCATTACTTATTGACATTTAATATGCTTTGGCAGAAGGAATTTTTTATCCCCCATACCATATGCCTCAATGTGCGAATTCCTATCCATAATTGCTAAGATATGATGTAGGCAAAAGCTCCATGGACTTCTTATTTTGCATGCAGTGCTATGATGTTCGATTTCAACATCCTTTAACATCTTTTAGACACAATTAGTTATATGACCCGTAATTTGTTGTGGGTTAGTATATATATATAGGTTTTTTTCAATGTATTTATGTAATTTAAAAAATTTAAATGCAACTCAGAAAGTTTATGTACATATATAATCAAATAAATTGAGATTATATATGCTAATAAATAAATAAAACCGTGAGGGCGGTAAGGCCCAAAGCAGACAATATATGGCAGGTTGGACCGAGCCGTTACATTTGGTATCAAAGCCGACCTCACTGGCTGTTCGGTTGTGCCAACGAGGTCTTCGGGCTCCCTAAGAGGGATGGAATGTAATATTCCACATCGACAGGTGAGGAGTTGGTTGCTGGCCTTATTAGTAGTGTTGGTTGCGAATTTGTCATACGCGTTTTGGGGCGTCAGGCTCAGAAGTGGGCTCGCGTCACCACAAACAAAACCGTGAGGGCAGTAATGCCCAAAGCGGACAATATATGGCAAATTGGTCAGGCCGTTACATTTGGTATCAGAGCCAACCTCACTAGTTGTCCAGTTGTGCCGATGGGGTCATCGAGCTCCTTAAAGAGGGTGGATTGTAATATCCCACATCGACGGGTGAGGAGTTGGTTGCTGACCTTATTAGTAGTGCTGGTTGCTAACTTGTCATACACGTTTTGGGGCGTCAAGCTCAAAAGTGGCTCGTGTCATCAATGTAAACTATGCAAAATTTTAAATATCAATTAAAAATATCATTCATGATTCTCTGAAATTTCGAGGGAACAATTTTCAATCTAAATGGCATTACATTCCATTCATAGACCAAAAAGAACTGCAAATACAGTTTTAATGATTTTTTGGATAAATCTTTATTTGCCAGAAACCTAGTTTCATATCAAATTTTGAAAATATCAATGTAGAGTGTAAAGTTTGCAATAAATATTTCTTATTTAGAATTGGATACCTAATCCATTTCAAAGTTTTATTTTGAGGTTTGTAGTTCATAACGAGACATGGTGTGCCTTTTTCTATTTCAATTTTTTTGTTGGCATAAAAAGCTGCATATAACTAAGGTGATCTAGATTTTTGTATAAGATCTTTAGACTATAAATCTTGGATTTCAAGTCTGTAATGATGTTCTAATTCATCATTCATTTGAATAGGTTAGGCTTTGTAGGTATTTATTTTTCATTAAAACTATCATCATATGGGAGATTAAACACATGTTTTCTTTTCCAAAAACCATTTAGTAAATCAGAATAAGTTTATGGTTCAATTTTGATTTGGAAATCTAAATTCTTTTTTTTTGTAAAACAGGGTTTTATAATTGTTGTTCTTTTTTTATATATATAAAAATACATCTTGTTTGATATGCATGAGCTAAATTTGCTTTCTAGAAATTAAAGTGTTTATTTGATAAGTATAAATAGAACATGCTTTGATTAAATTAAGATTTCTAGTTTTCTTTTAAACCATTGATTTTTGAAGTAATGCTTTCATAGCTAGTTTTGTAAGGAATGATCATATCAATGAAAAGAGATATAATAATAACAGTATGATTAATATCAATTGTAACAACAAAAATGTTTTTAAGATAAAAAAAATTGTTTGAAATGGATGCTTAAGTTTTATTTTTTTTATTTGTAATTTAGTATCGTTTGTTGCAAAAAGTTTTTCGAAAGTGCTTTGTAAAATCATTTTGGAACTATTCATTTTTTTATATAATTTAAATCTGCATTTGTATCAAATAAGATGATAGTATCTATTTGAAAATCATCTTAAAAAACCAAGGTAATTTTTGTGAAATATGTTTTTAAAGTACTTTGAGTTAAAACATGGAGAAAATCTTCAAGATCATGTTTGTCAATGTATGATCTCCTAGGTCCTGTTCTATATCATGACTAGACTCTAATTCCTTATCAGAATCCAAATTGTTTTCTAATTTTGTAAGGAGTTGTAATTTGGCAAAATATTTTTGTTTGGTTTATTTAAGGTTGCTAAGCTCAATCTTGATTGTTTTGATTTTAGATTGTAATTCTGGAACAACAGCTAGAGGTTTGGATTTTTTCTTTTTGTAAGAACATAAGTATTTATACTGGTTGGAGGTTGAAGGTTGAAGGGAGTGACTTTGAACAGGTTGTGGTGGTTATGGTTTATCAAAAGTATTTAAGAGGTTATCTAAACAAGTTTATATATATATAGTTGGGGGTCATCAAAATGTTTGATGGCTTCAAGAATGAATTCTTGGTCCTAAATAAAAACATTGATTTTTCTTAAAATGTGGTCAGAAGAGTCTTTAAAGTCAGAACTAGATGTTGTTAACTCATCAATTTATAGAGGTTATTGTTACCCATTTTTAGAGCCCCACATAAACAAAAAAAAATAGAAAGAAAAAGAAAGAAAAGAGAAAATACAAAAAAATTGAAATAAATGTTGCAAGATAATTTTAAAAATAAATCAGTAAGAAGAATATACCAGAATGCCTAGGAAATTGCCAAAGACTAGTTGAGAAAGATCAAAATATACAAGATTAGAAAATTTGACAATGTATTTTCGACTAATAAAGGTCCTATTGGCAAAGGAAATTCAATTTAAGAAGAAAAATTTAAAAGTAGATATTTAAGTACTCAATTAGATTTTTCAAGGTTTAATTGAATTCATTGAGCGCTTTATTGCAAGAAAAAATGATTTTTGAAGTCAATTAAGGTTTTAATTGTAAGAAATTAAAGTCTGGGGGTCAAATTGTAATTTTTAAAAGTTAATTTGCTTAAATTAGAGGCTTAATTGCATAAATATTTAAGTTTGATGGGCAATTAAGGACTTGATTGAAGAAATCCAAAACCAATGACTAAATTGAAAAAGCGTGTGAATGTAGAGGCTGAAATTGAATAACTAGAGGACAAATTGAAGAAATTAAAAGTTTATTGGTCAATTAAGGGTATAAATGCATAAATTCAAAATCAATGACTAAAATGAAAAAAACGGTCAATATAGGGGCTGGCAATTGAGTTTGACAGGAGTGAAATAACATGAAATTAAAAGTTTAGAGGCAATTATAAGTGAAATTAAAAGAATTTGAAAGAACAGGGACTCAATCAAAATTTACCAATCCCAAATTCAAAACTCTGAATGACGCATCATTCAGACTTAATGAAGAAAATGTGAGTGACACGTAGTTAGATAGACTGGCTTTTATTTTGACAGTTTTGGCTGATCAAGTTGGCAACTTTAAACGAATAAATATGAACCTACATACCTCAAATTGCACAAGTTTAGATCCAATTGAAAGTTGTGAATCCTCTCTACCAACTTCAGGTGGTCTCGGGTGTCGATGATGTTAGAATTGCTTAGATGAGGACTCAAAAGTGGGCAACTTCAGTCAGTCATAATTAAAACATAATTGTGCAAGAACTAACCTTATGTTTCATGTGTTCATACACAAAGACTCCTAAATGAGTTTTTATCAGTGGTTTACAACATTTACTTCAAGATTAAGAGGTTAGAAACAGATTTAAGACCTCCCAAAATTCTATAAATACCCCTTTAAAAAGAGAGCTAAAAAAAAGGAAGGAGGAGGAGAAAAAAAGAAAAAAGTTAGGAAAATATTCATAAGAAACCTAAGTGTAAAGGTCCAAAAGCCTAACATAAAATATTTTCAAAGCTTTGAAATGATAATAGGTTAGTGAGATGCAAAAATTCTAAAGAAAAGCAAAAGAGAGAGTAGTTGTTTTATGTATATTTTATGATCTAAAAATAGGTCCTTGTAGCCTGCTTGAGGTGCTTTTTTTTATTATTATTGTTTTTGTTTTATGTTTATGTTTATAAGTATAGAAAAGAGGTTTGGAATGCTGACACGACCAAAAAATTGATGTTTTTTCCCAAGTGCAGGAGTGTCGAAGTAATCAATAACCCGGCAAAACCGGGGTCGAACCACAGGGAGGTTACTTGTATAAATTATAAGCAACAATAATACTACAACAACAACAACAACAACAATAATAAGTTAAAGAGAGCTTTGAGATGTGATATTGATGTAAGGATTAAACAAGGATAAAAATAATTGTCAAGGTTAGAGGATCCACTAATGGTATTTCAAACAAGTATAGTATAAACTCTTTTTATTACTCAACTGAAAACCACACACAAAGGAGGTTCCAATCGGATTATAAATTGTTAACATGATTACATTAGTTATCTTATTCGAATAATGCTAATACTTGTAAATGTTGTCAGGCATTCATGATTATAACTTATGTTAACAACAAATCAAGTTCCTTTCATAGCTCAGGTGTCGGTTATACCATATAGTATGGGCTATGAAATTGCCAAGTATTTGTTGTACCAAGTGTTATACAACATAAATCTAGATTAACCATTTAACAAGCAAAGTATTAAAAGTGAACAAGATAACAAATATAAAGCATGTTAGTATCCAACATTAAGGTCCATGTTAAGTTTATATTATACTTATTCTTACACCATTAGTGTACCCTTTTCACCTTGACATAATTAACTTAACTAAACATAATGAAAGAAAGAAACATAAATAAACAAGGAAAGGAAATGAAAAGCATAAGCAAGAGATTAATATAAGCAAAACTTAAGCATTACAAAATATAAAGAGAGAAAGCAAGAGCATGATCTTGATTTGAAAACCAAGATGCCTAAATATATGGCAAATGCCTCATTTTATAAGCTAAAATTCGAAACTATTGATTTTTTGACTAATTGATGAGTGGGTGGCCACATCTTGACTTGGTGACAATTCTTATCTTCTTGTCTGCCAAAAACGTCATTGATGACGTTATAAGTTGAACAAACTTGAATCATGAAAGTTCTAGGAAATTGTCTCATCTTTCCAGGGTAAAAATTTGAGATCATTTGGACTTCTAGAACTTGAGATATGGGCTGAATAGTGTCTGGGCTGCAGGACTGATTCGGACTTCTTTGTTGTTGCTACAATTTGGACTTGAAAACAACATTTTTAAATCTTGGGTTCCACATGAAAGTTGTACGCCTATATCTTATCTTTCCATCCATATAAAATAGACCTAAATCCAAGATCTGCAGCTCTAGATATGACCCAATTACCGAATAGTGTTCCAGTTTGGATTGCATCAGCATCTCTTTTCTAAGTTTGGCCATCTCTTTGTCCTTTCAATTTCAGTACTTTAACTCATCAATCAATTCTTTCATTTTATGTGATAGGCCTGCATTTAAGATGAACATTTACCATAAATTAAAGGTATCTTATATAATTAGATATGTTATTATAAAACATGCTTTAGTTAAAGAGTTATTGATACTTCAAGTGCAAAATGATGATATAAAACCTTGATAAAAATGCACTTTTAAGTACTAATCACACCCCCCAACTAGCTTATTAGTAGTCCCTAGTAATTAAAGCGTTAAAATAGAAAAACAATTTGCAAATTCCACAAAGCAAGGCATTCACCATTCAACTTCCATTAATCTATCCAAATAAACAAACTCTCATTAAATTTTATATATCTGCTCAATATCTCTTAAACAAAATATTAATAAACCTTCCTTGTTATGTGCTCAATGTATGAAACATAGATGATGGGGCTTTTATTGGAAGAAAACAATATTTTATTCTAATGTTTAAGGTTAACTTCCTTGGGTTGGGATTATTTTATTTTATTTTACTTTTTTTTTCTTTTTTTTTCTTTTTTCTTTTTTTTAATATCTATACATATAACTTAAAACACAATGCATCTTTAACCCATGTAACGAGCTTTCGGCTAATGACTCCCAGACCAGTTGATCTTAGGGCATTAGGTGTTGAGACACCCCTACGAGCTTAGTAACTCGGGTTGCAGATACTGATACGTAGATAGTGCAATGTTTGATTCCCTTAAGCTTTTCTCCTTAACTCATGTAACAAGCTTTGGGCCAATAGCTCCCAAGTCAGTTGACTTTAGGGTATTAGGTGTTAAAACACCCCTTCGGGCTTAATTGCTTAGGTAAGGGAGGCTACGAAACCAAACTTATCTACGTTTTTATTATCATCATTTTTTTTCTCTTTTTTTTTTGAAAATTATATACTATCCTTATCCCTTAATTGTTACCTTTAACAAAAGAACATAAATAATGTAATAATCCAATACGCAACCCATAATCATATGTTAAAGTGTGTGTGTGAAAATGAAGGTTTAAGAATACTTGTTAAATGAGTATATGAGTAGAATTAAATGATAACAATGCGAGAGTTTGTAAACCTGAATATTTTAAGAAGTATTCTAATAGGCCTTGTTATGAATATTGCAAATAACCATTAAAAAATGTTTACTAAGATGCGTCTCAAGAGTCAATAAAATTCCCCCTTACTCTGTCATCCTAGTAATAACAATTTTGCCAAATGGTTTTTAAAAACAAAAACAGTTAGTTGGTTAGTTTTTTTTAA
The DNA here is from genome assembly GCF_951802175.1 of Populus nigra. Taxonomy (NCBI): domain Eukaryota; kingdom Viridiplantae; phylum Streptophyta; class Magnoliopsida; order Malpighiales; family Salicaceae; genus Populus; species Populus nigra. Next base: position 7,197,642 of record NC_084868.1, on the reverse strand, counting down.
AAAAATACTACTACTCTTTCCCCCCAATCAAAACGAGACATTGTCCTCAATGTCCTAAGGTAGAAAGATAGAGTATAGAAGACATCACCTGAAACAACGAACACTGACAAACCTGAAACACACTTAAACAAATATAAGAAATAACAGAACAAAATACTATGCTAGAAATAAAACCAAAAGACACAAGGATTCACAAACGAAGGCTCAAATCCAATCTAAGCTTTTTACGGCTTTCTGTAGTTGACCAATTTATGCGACTCAAGGAAGGATCAATTACAGGGGTGAAAGATTGTAGTTTGTCGATCAATTGTTCAGCAGTAGCAGCAGAGATTATGATTTGTCGTGCCGAAGATGTTAGAAATTCCTGTTCCACAGCTTGATCAAGAAAAGACAACAAATTATCATAAAAACCATTAACATTGAGCAAACCTATAGGTTTATGGTGAATGTGAAGTTGTGCCCAAGAGGAAATATGAAAGATCTCTTCCAATGTGCCCAGACCACCTGGTAAGGCAATGAAGGCACCAGAATGGTTAAACATTGTATTCATTCGATCAAACATTGTGGAGACCTGTAGTTCCTCTCCAATTGTTCTTCCAATGATGTCCCCTTTTGTTAAAGCTTCGGGGACGACCCCCAAAACTTGACTACCTCCTAAAAATGCAGCTATTGTCACACCCCCCATTAACCCAAGGCTGCCTCCCCCATACATTAAATGAATCTTTCTCTCAGCTAGTACCTGACCAAGATGATTTGCTGCTTCTAAAAAAGCTATTTCCTTTCCAGGACTGGATCCACCGAAAACACAAATATTTTTTATGTGATAACTTGAGGAACCTGCCATTTCTACACGCTTCTATATCTGTCTAATTTAAGGGTTGAGTAGAAATGAGGGGAAGGAAGAGAAGATTACATAGATGAGAAATTGAAGATGCAATCATACCACCTATATGTAGGCCAGTTGGAGTCTCACACTCTCTCTCTCTCTCTCTTTATTTATTTATTTATTTATTTTGAAAAAGCATGTGTATGTACAGGTAGTTGTGATTGTGGCTCACATCTTCCCTTGGTTTTACGTCCAAGAACGGCTTAAACGCCCTCTATGGGTCAGGGATAGGCTTCCCATCCAGTTTTCTTAAAAACTGGCAAACATGGTCTTTTATAGTCAGATTCCCAAGACTAAGTCTATCATGTCCTTTATGAAAATGGGGCCATAAATCATGAAATACACAATGCACATCTCCACCAGGATATGTCTCCAAAGTCAATAGAAGATTATCTAAAGATTCCTTATGTTTTGAAATAAATCCTGACTTTTGACAATTTTCACAAGCTTTGCAGAATGCATGCGTGTCCTTGAACATGGTGGGCCAATAAAATCCATTTTGAAAGATTTCCGCAATGGTTTTTTTGGACGAGAAATGACTCCCACATGCTTCAGAATGACAAAATTTAATGACATTACTTACTCATTGTCCGCAATGCATCTTTGAAATATTTGATCAGGACAATGTTTGAATAAGTTAGGGTCATTCCAATAAAAGTTTCTCACTTCGTTCAAAAACTTTCCTTTATCTTCGGTACTCCAATGAGTTGGCAAATCTCGTAAGGCAAGGAAATTGATATTTTTAGCAAACCAAGGCATTGAACTAAGAGAAAGTAAGGATTTGTCAGGAAAGTAATCATCGGTTGGTGTGATGTCAGATATCGAATCTGTTGTCACTCTTGACAAAAGATTCGCATCAACATTTTCAATGCCTTTTTCATCCGTGATTTCTTCCTGAGAATAAGTCATTTGCAAATCTTCAAATTCATCAAACTCAGTATTACTCAAAGTAGATTCAAATTGATCATAAACCAATTCTTCAATAAAATCTACTTCTTGTAAATCATTATCATCTCCAGGTTGCTTGCAAATGTTAAAAATATTCATCTCCAATGTCATGTTTCCAAAAGATAGCTTCATCAGTCCATTCCTACAATTAATTAATGCATTAGAAGTTGCAAGAAACGGACGTCCTAAAATAACAGGAAATGAATTACATGCTTCAACAGGTTGTGTGTCCAAGACAATAAAATCCACAGGATAAATGAATTTATCGACTTGTACTAACACATCTTCAACTATTCCTCTAGGTACTTTTACAGATCTATCGGCAAGTAAAAGAGTCACAGAAGTTGGTTTTAACTCACCTAGATTGAGACTTTGAAAAACTGAATATGGAAGTAAATTTACACTAGCTCCAAGATCAAGTAAGGCTCTTTCAATTTTATGTTCTCCAATAAAGCAAGAAATTGTAGGACAACCAGGGTCTTTATATTTCAAAGCATTATTGTTCTGAAGAATGGCACTTACTTGTTCAGCTAAGAAGGCTTTCTTTTTTACATTCAGTTTTCTCTTCACAATGCACAGATCTTTCAAAAATTTAGCATAAGAAGGAACCTGTTTAATAGCATCCAGCAAAGGTATATTGATCCTTACCTATTTGAAGGTTTCAAAGATTTCAGAGTTGTGCTTGACTTTCCTTTGTTTGGTCATGGCATGAGGAAATGGAAGTGCTGGCGGAGAATCAGTCTTTTCTTTGCAATGATCAGATTCAACCCCTTCTTTACCCTTAGAGATTGACTCATCATCATTCTCACAAGGTTCAAGAATGGGTTTTTCAATAACCTTACCACTGCGAAGAGTGATGACTGATTTTACATGATCTATGTGTTGGCTTCCTGAACTACTTGCATTCGCATTGTATTTCCCCTTGGGATTTTGTTGTGGTTGAGATGGAAACTTACCTTTCTCTTGGAAACTGAGAGCAGATGTCAATTTCGCAAGAGTATCTTTAAAATCTGTCATGCTTTGAGCAAGTTAAGTGTTAATTGCCTCTTGCTTTTCCATAAATGCATGCAATGTTTCCTCAAGATTTCTTCTAGGAGAGGGGGCATAAGTAGGTGCATATCCATGAGAATTTTGAAAAATATGGTGTGCTTGAAACGGTGGCTGTGAAGTTTGAGCATTATTGTTCTCACTTTTCCAACTGAAATTTGGATGATTTCTCCAACCAGGGTTATATGTTTGCGAATATGAGTTATGGTTAGGCCTTTGAAAACTGTTTAATGCATGGGCTTGTTCATGGAGACATTCTTTAAAAGAAGGCAAGGTTGGACAGTCATTGGTTGAATGTTCGTTGGTTTCACATATTTGACACGTAATGTCTTGAACAGATTTTAATTGACCACTCCTTTTCAATTCTAGAGCTTCGACTTTTTTAGCTAAAGATGCAAACTTGGCTTGGAGGTCATGATCTTCCCTAAGGTTGTACATACCCCCACTAGATGTATGAGGTTGGGTTTTACTTGGTGCCTCATAAGTACGTGTGGTGTCCCAATTTTGTGCATTTTCAGCTAGCAAATCTAAGTACTCAATTGCTTCATTAGGGTCTTTATCTTCAAAAGTTCCATTGCACATCAATTCAACCATTTGCCTATCTCTAGGTGTTAATCCTTCATAAAAATGTGAAACTAATCTCCATGTTTCAAAACCATGATGGGGGCAAGTATTAAGCAAGTCTCGATACCTATCCCAACATTGATAAAATGTTTCTCCTGGTTTTTAAGTGAAAGTAATGATTTGTCTTTTGAAAGAGTTTGTTCTGTGAGATGGAAAAAACTTCTTTAAAAATTGTTGTTGCATTTCATCCCAAGCACGAATGGATCCAGGTCTCAAATTTTGTAGCCATGTTTTAGCTTTATCTTTTAATGAAAAAGGAAAAAGTTTTAATCTAATGGTGTTCATGCTACAATTTAAGTCATTATACGTGTTGCAAACCTCGTCAAATTCCCTTAAATACAAGTATGGATTTTCTAAATCTAAGCCATGAAAAGATGGTAAAAGTTGAATAATGTTTGCCTTAAAATTAAAATGAGATGCATCAGGAGGAAAAACTATGCATGAGGGTGCACTTGTTCTTATGGGATTCATGTGATCTCTAAGTGTTCTAACCCGAATATTCTCATTATTCTCATTGTGAAGCGATTGGTTATCTTCTTTGGCCATATTTTCTGAAAATGATGAGGATACCCTACAAAGTCTACCACTTAATGTATGTGACCATACTCTCATGCACGTGTAAAAAGAGAATAAAAAGAAGAAGAAAACAAAAGAAAGAGAAACAAAACAAAAGAAACAAAGTTAGATACAAGAAAAGAGAAAATAAAATAAATACTATAATTTGTACAAGAATCTACCTTCCCAGCAACGGCGCCAAAAACTTGACACGACCAAAAGATTGATGTCTTTTCCCAAGTGCAGGAATGTCGAAGTAATAAATAACCCGGCAAGACCGGGGTCGAACCACAGGGAGGTTACTTGTATAAATTATAAGTAACAATAATACTACAACAACAACAACAATAATAATAAGTTAAAGAGAGCTTTGAGATGTGATATTGATGTAAGGATTAAACAAGGATAAAAATAATTGTCAAGGTTAGAGGATCCACTAATGGTATTTCAAACAAGTATAGTATAAACTCTTTTTATTACTCAACTGGAAACCACACACAAAGGAGGTTTCAATCGGATTATAAATTGTTAACATGATTACATTAGTTATCTTATTCGAATAATGCTAATACTTGTAAATGTTGTCAGGCATTCATGATTATAACTTATGTTAACAACAAATCAAGTTCCTTTCATAGCTCAGGTGTCGGTTATACCATACAGTATGGGCTATGAAAGTGCCAAGTATTTTGTTGTACCAAGTGTTATACAACATAAATCTAGATTAACCATTTAACAAGCAAAGTATTAAAAGTGAACAAGATAGCAAATATAAAGCATGTTAGTATCCAACATTAAGGTCCATGTTAAGTTTATATTATATTTATTCTTACACCATTAGTGTACCCTTTTCACCTTGATATAATTAACTTAACTAAACATAATGAAAGAAAGAAACATAAATAAACAAGGAAAGGAAATGAAAAGCATAAGCAAGAGATTAATATAAGCAAAACTTAAGCATTATAAAATATAAAGAGAAAAAGCAAGAGCATGATCTTGATCTGAAAACCAAGATGCCTAAATACATGGCAAATGCCTCCTTTTATAGGCCAAAATTCGGAACTATTAATTTGTTGACTAATTGATGAGTGGGTGGCCACATCTTGACTTGGTGACAATTCTTATCTTCTTGTCTACCAAAAACGTCATTGATGACGTCATAATTTGAACAAACTTAAATCATAAAAGTTCTAGGAAATTGTCTCATCTTTCCAGGGTAAACATTTGAGATCATTTGGACTTCTAAAACTTGAGATATGGGCTGAACACTAGACAGTGTCTGGGTTGCAGGACTGATTCGGACTTCTTTGTTGTTGCTACCATTTGGACTTGAAAACAACCTTGTTAAATCTTGGGCTCCACATGAAAGTTGTAGGTCTATGTCTTATCTTTCCATCCATATAAAGTGGACCTAAATCCAAGATCTGCAGCTCCAAATATGACCCAATTACCAAACAGTGTTCCAGTTTGGACTGCATCAGCATCTCTTTTCTAAGTTTGGCCATCTCTTTGTCCTTTCAATTTCAGTACTTTAACTCATCAATCAATTCTTTCATTTATGTGATAGGCCTGCATTTAAGATGAACATTTACCATAAATTAAAGGTATCTTATATAATTAGATATGTTATTATAAAACATGCTTTAGTTAAGGAGTTATTGATACTTCAAGTGCAAAATGATGATATAAAACCTTGATAAAAATGCACTTTTAAGTACTAATCAAATGCTTAACAAATGATGTTGTATTCAACTCTTTAATGCTATTTTTTTATTTATTAATTTTTTTTTATGTTTTTGATGTAATAATGTTATTGTTTGAGTTATTGTTTTTTTTTAATATATATATATATATATATATATATATATATATATATATATATGTTTTAGTTGTTATTTAATTTAAGCAATGCATATTTAAGCAATGATATTCTTCTTGGTTGTGTTATGTCTGTTTATGACCAAAATGAGTTTATAAAATCCAATTTTGAATCCAAATTACATGAACATGTAGTCTGTTTTAAGATGGTAGTTTTTGGATTTGTTACCTCATGCATTATTATGATGTTTTGATGTTATTTGTTAGTTTTTTAGATTCAAACATAGTTGTGTATGGTAGTGTGACATGTTAGGATAAAGAAATCATGTTTTGAAGCAAAAAATGCCTATTTATAGGGCTTGACAGTGCTAGGTAGTAGCTATGTTTCTAGGTTGGGTCTAGGTATGTTCTTCGTGTTCTTGGGAAGAACAACATCTTAGACTCTTGATTCAGATCAATTTTGATCCATTTCTTTACACATAACCCTTCTTTATGCTTGATTAGTAAATAATATAAGGCTTATTTGCATCAATAACAAGTTTTTGGTGGATTTTAATCCTAGGATTTCAGTTTTGAACTAAAACCTATTTTGACAAATTCGTGATGTTTAAGTGATAATTGAAGTGAATTGATTCTATATTACTAATTATTGCATAATTTCCAACATGTGTGTGCCTTTGTTTTGACCATATCTAGTCTAATTTGGGTTTCACATTGTTGGGTTTGGGTTTCGGTATTCTTTGTGTTCTTCATTTTTTTTTATCCATTTTGTTCAAGAATTTTTGAGTTTTTATGTTTTTTTTGTTTAATTTGTTTTTTTACTTTGGTTTTTTATGGGTTGTTTTCGGGTTAAAACAAGATTTTTTGTTCGGTTTATGGTCAAAACAAAAATTTCAGGTCTACCCAATCAGGTCAAAATTGGGTCAAGAATTTAAGATACTGTTTGGTTTGTCATGTTTTTGTTAAAGGTTTTTTTGTTTTTTAACGATGTGTTTAACAAATACCCCCTAGACCTATTTTGGTAATTTTATTAAAAGAAGAAATGAGTTTTTTGTCAAAGAAAACCTATATATATATATATATATATATATATATATATATATATATATATATATATATATATATATATATTTGTGTGTATGTGTGTAAAATTGCATTTTTATCATGCTTTTTTTTTCTAAAAAAAAATACAAGAATCAGTCAAAGGGTCTCATAACTAGTTTATGATTATCTATTAAGATTTGGCCTATATTTTGGAAACATCAAAAAAATATGTTTTTTTATTTTAATATACAAGATTATGAACTTATACATAAGACATATTCCCAATATTAAATAAAAAACACATTTCATTTTATTTTTTATGTTTTTGCATTAGAAATGTTAGGTTTTAACGCGATAAAATAAGGACCTCCTTATTCAGAAGGACTTTTCTTAAAACTTGGATAGAACAACGATTAAAAAAATACAACATTACTTTAGTTTAAATCAGACAAATAAATAATGCAATTTACCTCAAGTAAGGCATACTAGGGGTGCTAATACCTTTCCTTTATGCAATCAATCCCCTTACCCAGACTGTAGAACTAGTTATGGTTCATAGTGATCAAAATATTAGATAACGACTCCTCTTCCCCTCTTTTTTATTGATAAAGAACAATAATCCCTCATCTTTTCCACCCATATTATTCTGATAATTCCGATCTAAAATGATAATCGTCGCGACACTTCTTGGACTGGGAAAGTTTTTGTTGTTTTTTTATGGTATACTTTGTAGTCAGGTTTAGATTTGATATGAAAATGTTTTATTGTATTTATGGGCTAGTTGTTTGCGAAATGGTTTAAAAGGTTTTGAGGGAGGCTTGAAACAGGCACCACCGCAGGTTGACTTTTTAATGGATAAGTAAAATTATTGACAAAAACTTTCTAACTCTTGTCTGTTTGTATCATTTCCTACTTAAGGTATTTTAAGAGTTTAAGATCTTGACAGATCTTAAGACCTTCCTTTTAAGAGAAGCTAAAAAGTTCACCATATGTTAATTGGTCATGGGGGATAGTTTCGGTGCTAGAGATGTCTTTGATTTTGTTTCTAACTCTTTCTCCTAGAAGGGTAGGTAATCCAACAAGAAATTTATCTTTCTAGAAAGGCTGGTTCAAGTCTTCCTAGGCATAAAACGAGTGAGAAAGGTGCTTTTATACCATTGGAAATCACTGAGTTTGTTGCACCTAATGTTTGAAAGTAATTCGATATTTTTATCTTTTAAATGGGGTGGATCTTCTAAGAAATGTAGAGAAATATTTAGTATCATGATTGATATTGCATTTTGGATATGGTTGTCGGATGGGTTAAGGAATGGTGTTTAGTCTTCATATGTTTGAATGGATTGTAGAATCTCTAATATTTAGGTGTTAATGAAATAGTAATCCCACCATCCTTTTAATTGGCTAAAAAAATCCTATAAGTAAAGGTTAAGCAATGGCTTTGTCTGAGGTTTCAATCCGGGTTTTATAGATATAAGCAGTCATAGTCATTTGTTGTAAGCTATTTAGGATGTTGTATTCAGTCATTACATTGATGTTCCATTCATAGAGGAAAGATGCATTTAACTTATATTGGTTAGTGATACCTAGCTCATTTTGGAGTCTTATATGTAGTGTAATAGGAGTAGTTTTGAGTGTAAGGTTCCTTTAATTAAGTTATTTAATGCATACCCCTTTACAAAATATGCATGTCCCATTACAACTAGGAATAAAACTCATGTTTGGGAACTAGCAAATGATTCTCTTATTAAATCTAAATATCCTCCTTTGAGAAACCTTAAAATCTCTTATAAAAACCAAACAGTTGAAGCCACTCCTTTCAAATCCCCAAATGAAAATGTTACCACCAATACCAAACACATTATATAGCAAAACAACTTCACTAACACAAACCTTAACATTATAGGAAAACAACTAACTAGAATAGAAAAACATATTTTCTATTTTCTCATGTTGAAACTACAAAACCTGTTAAACAAAAGTACAAAAAAAACCTAGTTTTCTAACCATACCAAGTCATTAAAGCTAGTCAAACTCAACTTCAAAATAACAAAAAAGATTTTTTTAAAGCTATCAAGGACCATCTCAATCACTTGAAGCTTCCTATTCCACCTTAATTGCTCCTGACACACCCTATGTGAGTAACCATCCTTAAACGTCTACAAGCCATGTAAACACCATACAACATGACAAAAACTAAACTTCTGCTGAAGAAGAAGCCTTCTAGAAAGAAATTCTTGAAATAAACAAACTTTATTGGAGGAAACCTACACCTAAAACTACTCCTGTTGCACTAGACATAGGAATCCAAAATAAGCCAGGCATTACTAACCAATATAAGTTCAATATATTTTTCATCTATGAATGGAATATTGATAGAATGATATAATTCAACATCCTAAATACCTTACAACCAATGACTATGACTGTCAATGCCTACAAAACCAAGAACACCTTGGGCAAAACTCCAGTCTTATTGGTAATGATGTTAAAGTAAAATAGCCAAGAATGATTATCCTTGGAGTTTTGGAGAAAAAAAGCATTAAACCATGCCTATTGGTAATTCCAATATGTGTAGTAGTGTGGATGCTTCTGTAGTGTGGCTTGGAAACTGTCTAGAAAAAGAATTTCTTTGTGGAGAGCTTGTTTCCAATGAGAAGGGTGAATGATTGTTTGGATAATATATGTAGAATAAGTGGGTTCATGATGATTTTGCTGAAGTTTGAAGTATGCGTTTTACAAACAAAAACAAAGCCACGTGCATAGGTCTATGGGCTAGCGTGCCTAGATCGTTATAAGGAAAAAAAATTAGGCACGTGGGTAAGCCTTCAAGCTAGGCACGTGCACCTTGGCTTGGTTTTATTTTTTATTTTTTAAAAAAGGATTAACGACATGTTATCCACCATTATTTATAAAAAAAAATACGCAGCGACATGTTGCATACCAATGAAGACGATGTGTCGCCCGCGAGCCTAGATTCCAGCCATCACAATGGCGGTTAAAAAATCAGGGCCAGACTTTTTTTATTCAAAATACCCAATTTTTTATCCATTTCAACCAAAAACAAACCACCTCAATATCACCCTTAGAATACTCACAAACCAATTCATCAACTCAAAATACCCAACAAAGGGTCCAAATATCCAAAATCAAACCGGGTTAGATTCTTCTCGGTTCAGATCTATTTTTTTAGACAACATTTATGCTCTAAAAAACACCATCAATCCTCTTTCATCTCATGGAACCCGTGGACACACAAAAAAATCCATTTTGTGTAACCAAAAATAATTCAAATAAATTTTTGTACTAAAACTGATTTTTGAAAAAAATTTAAAGGGATCTAAATTATATAATCTGTGTTATTTTTAAAGTATGAGAACCTAAGTATATTTTTTAAAAATCTTTGACGTGCCACCCATGTTTGGCACCCTTTTCATTTATGTCCCTCTTCTTTCCAAATCCCCCATTGCCTAGAAAATAAAAAGCAATTGGCCTTCAATCAGAATTAAATCGCCCAAAAGATACTTGACCCGTAGTTCGCTGCTGGTTAGATATTTGTTTTCAAAATAAAATTTTATGCACAGGCTTTTTTGAAATGTTTTTGTAGTTAAAAAATTCTAAGTGTTATTTAGGACTAAATTAACGAGAAAAAAAGTTTGAGGACTAAACTAAAAAAACAAAAAAAAATTGCATTGTCTATATATATAATAATGTGTGAGAGGATAATCAATGAAATTTTACTTAGAAAAAAACCCATGTCTTTTAGTTTTATATTAAAATATACACTCTTCTTTTTATTATTTAGAATTCAAATTTAAAAAAAGTTTGTAAAAAAATATGTAATGAATGAACTAATATTTTCAAGTATAACTTACTTAAATCTAATTATAAAGAAATCAATTTCATAAAACATAAAGATAAAAATATTTTTTTTCAAAATAATGTAATGTAAAGTTTTACCAATTAATTTAAGTTCTTTTTGCCTTTGTCTTAGCTTCCAAACAATTTAACACCTAATTCACAAAGAGATAGTTCTTAGCACATAATATGATTATAATATTAATCTTAACAAGCCCCAATACAATATAAGCTAATATTGTTAGGCCTCTAAGAATATACTACAACCATTTTCATTCATCCAATTAAAGAATCACGATATGCTTAAGACATATCTTGATACAGACCATATTTCCTTATGAAGTCAAAAGTAATAAACAAACTAAAACTCAAATTTTTCTAGTTGAATTAATCCTAATCTCAATAATATGGAGACTAATTTAAGTTTACCCATTAAAAGTTAAAATAAAATAAAATAAAAAATTAAATCAGCTGGTGATTTCACTATATAATGTGATAGAGGAAACTATTTAGTAGAACAATGTTTTCTCCTTTTTTTTTTTATAATTGATGAATTTTCTCTTTTGATCAATGAGTTTTGTTTTTCAATTTTATCCTTACACGTTTGTATTTACTATGATTTTAAGTTGATTGTTTATTTGATTTGCTTTCTATTTAGTTATCAGGATATAAAAAAAATCTCAATATTGGGTTAGTGCTTGATTTTGCAAAAAGCTTTTTGGTTTTATTGATTGAAAAGGATTGAAAACCCAAATTGACAGTAGGAAAAAATAGGGGTTCTTTTTACTTACTATTCATTATACTCCTTTAAAAGAATTTTTTCCTTCGCAATTCTTTCGCTTTCGTTTTTAGTCCTTTTAGTTTAAAACTTTTATGTTTTGGTTCAACACTTCATTTTCTTCATTTTTAGTCCCTGAGTTTAAGAGAGGAAAGTGAAAGTCGTTGAAAAATGGATGAGAAAAGAAAAAGTAGTTAGATGGTCGATTCTGTTGATAAGAATGACCAAACTTGGTGTTAATGTGTTCCTCTTAAAAATAAGAATGTTATTGAGATGTTTTTGAACTTTCATATTGTTGTAAAGAGTAAATAGAGGTTGAGAAAGTTTTTTTTTGTTCGATTTTGTGTTTTGAACCAATTTAGAGGTATTTTAAGTTGAGAAATTAGCTTATTAAGGTTATAAGGGTGTATTAGATTTTTTAGGAGAAAATAGATTGAAAAATGATATTTTGGATAAAAAAACCCCTAACTTAATTTTCTGATCTCTTCAATGATTGAAAACTAGCTCGCAAATGACTTGTTGTCTGCTTTCAATTGTATTTTTATTTTTTAAAAAATAAAAGGCGAACCACATGTCATCTGCCCCTAAAAAAGAGGTCAGGCACACGTCACTATCTTCGCAAGTCCACTTGCATCGGGGCTTTTTTCGATTGGGCTAAGGGCCTGTTTAAGATTGCGATAGCGGTTGTGGTTCAAATGCTTTTCGCTTACAATGCATTAAAATAAAGTTTTTTTATTTTTTTTAAAATTATTTTTGAGATCAACACATCAAAATATTCTGAAAACATAAAAATAATTAGCAAAAAAAAAACAATTTTGAAATTTGAGGGAACGCGATTTCAACCGCGTTCCCAAACGATCTCAAGTGTTTGGATCTAAACCCTTTCTATTTTTTTCAAGTTTTTGGGGTGTTTTTATTTAGATACAATTTTTATTAAAAAAAAAGCTTAGCTTGATATTACAATTATTACTTATTTTTTCATGATTTTAAAAAATATTATAGCTTGATATTACAATTTTTATAATTTTTTTTAATTATTATATGCCTAATATAAAAAAATATAAAAAAACTTATGAATATTCAATTAAAAAAATAGTTTTAAATTTTTTAAAATATATTTTTATAATTTTATCAGGTTTATTATTTGTTTTTGTCTTTAATCAAATTTAAAATATTGAGATATTATTTTAATATTTTAAATTTGTTTTTGGCATCATGACATGTTTTTGTCCAGAAAGAAACTTGTAATTAAAAAAACATACTTCCATCTAAACAATAAAAAGATGCATTAATAAAAAAATGGAGTTTAGATTGATGAAATGTATTTTTCTTACTTATTTTAAATGACTAGATTTTTTTAGCAAACCTTTATTTTAATTATTGGTGCCTTTATTAAAAACCATGCTCCTAATAATTTTTTTTTTATGGTTTTGTTGCTTTATTTTTAAAATAGAACTGTTTTACAATTATATTATTGCTTTTTTTTATATAGATAATTATATATTGGCATGATATCCACAAATTTTTTGAATAATTGGCTCATTAGTATTGAGTTAGAATAAAATAATATTTTCCCTTAACTTTTTTATTATTATATATATATATAATTTATTGTTTTGATTTTTTTTCATGTTCTTGCATAGAGATGATTAATTCATAATTTTTTATTTTTTTGATTGAAATTGCTTTCATGATTATAATGAGTTTTTGCTTAAAATACTCCTCATTAATTAATTTATTTTTTCAAAATTAAAAAATGCATGAGAAAATACAATTTTTTTTTCTTATTTATGGTTCTTTTTATTCAATGAATGAACCATGCTACTATTACAAAAAAAAAATATCAAAAAAAAAATTACATAAATAAATACAATTCTTCTAAATAATTTCATTCGTTATTTTTCCTGTCTATAACTAATAGTTGAACCCCAATTATCTTATTTTAAAACTTGGCGTAATTTAACATCAGCACATTATAATGTTAATATCACAATGTTAATTATGGTGTTTGTCAGTTTTGTAATAATAATTTTTTAAAATTTTTATATTTAAAAATATATTAAAATAATATTTTTTATTTTTAAAAAATTAATTTTGAAATCAACATATCAAAACAATAAAAAATATATAAAAAAATTAATTTTAAACAAAAAAATTTAAATTTTTAAAAAATATAATTTCAACCACGTTTTCAAATACTATTATTATTATTATTATTATGGAGAAGTTCTACATGGTATGGTATTGTGCGGGAATCTTTCCAGGTATTATCTAATCTAAATATTATCTTTTCCTTTAACATGCTGGTATTTTAAAATAATATCTGGGAGTGTAATAAAAGTTATTTTTAAAAATATTTTTTTATTTAAAAATATATTAAAATAATTTATTTTTTATTTTAAAAATTTATTTTTTAATAGCATGATATCAAAATAAAAAAAAACAAAAATTAATAATTTAAAGCTAATTTCTTTTTAAAAACACGATTGTTTCGCAATACCAACAGGCCAAAACTTCAAAACCCAGCACACTTTTTCTCTATCATCTCCACCGTCTATTCAACTGACTTTCAAAACTCAGAAGTCAAACACAATGGCCTTTAAAAAATAACAAACGTAAAACAAGCAGTAACAACAACGTTTTCTCATAATCCCCAAAACAGAGGATCCAACCCCGCCCCCCCCAGCCTCTCTCTCTGATCTCCAAGAAGCGCATAAATAGCATGAAAAAGTAAAAAATAATACAGTTTTCTCGTCAATAATAAAAAAAACTACAAGAAATTTGTTTTAATTCGTTGATTTTTTTAGAGAAAGAAAAGAGTGACCAAACCCTAGTGTCATGATCAGATGCTTTAAGGTTTACAGTAATCGAAGGCAAGACCAGCATGATCAACTCCAGCAACGGCATGATTTCAACGTCATCGACGTCGGCGAACACGCAAGCACCGGGATTAAAGACTTATTTTAAAACCCCAGAAGGACGTTATAAGCTTCACTATGAAAAGACCCATCCTTCTGGTCTCCTTCACTACGCCCATGGCAAAACTGTTACTCAGGTTTTCTCTTTTCTATCTACTCCATTTCACTTTTGAGTTCTTATATCAATACCCATTTTGTTAATCCGATTCCTTCGACTTGTGTTTGGGGTTAATTTTTGTCTCAAAGCGTTTTGGGATTAATCATTTCGTTAAAAGCCGAATAGTTTAAGAATATTTGTTTTTTGGTTTTTGGCTCACTAATTTAATAATTTTTTGTCATTACATTTGTTGAATGGTTTTTCTTATCTTGTTTTATCATGAATAATTCATTAATTTCAAGGGTTTTTATCAACACCGTAATATGCTTGTTAGAATCAACATGTGCATGTTTATCTGCTAAATTTGATATTCTATGGTCAGTGTTAGAGGCATCTTTTAGTTAATTTGATAATGCCTAGCTGTATATTTTATAGATGTCTCAATTTCAGTTTTTGAAAAGAAATTTGATTAACAGGTAACCCTAGCTATTATCAAGGACAAGCCTGCCCCATCAACACCGATGGCCCCACCTTCAGGTTTCAGTACAGGCAGTGGTGTACGATCAGCTGCTGCTAGGTTGTTGGGTGCTAGTAATGGAAGCCGTGCGCTTAGCTTTGTTGGAGGGAATGGTGGGAGTAAAAGTATTAGTAGTATTAGTAGTACTAGTAGTAGTAGTAGTAGGATTGGATCATTGGGGACATCATGCTCAAGTAATTCCATGATCAATTCAAATTTTGATGGGAAAGGGACTTACTTGATCTTCAATGTAGGGGATGCCATCTTTATAACTGATTTAAATTCTGAAGATAAGGTAACTTTATATTTTTTGTTGGTCTTTTTTAACGGAAACAATGGGGAGGCATTTAAGAGGTTCTTTGTTTGATTATAGGAGGACCCAATAAAATCGATCCATTTTAGTAATTCAAATCCTGTGTGCCATGCCTTTGATCAAGATGCTAAGGATGGACATGATTTGCTTATTGGCTTGAGTTCTGGGGATGGTAAAATCTTATCTCGAGGTTGGATTGCATTTCTTTTTCTTTATTGAAAATTTAAGCTTTCTGATTTTAGTGGCTATATTTTTCTTATTGCAGTCTACTCAGTGTCACTGAGACAGCAATTACAGGATGTTGGAAAAAAGCTAGTTGGGGGCCATCATTATAACAAAGATGGTTCTGTTAATAATAGGCAAGAATATCTATAGTGCCTTCATAGTTCGACCATTTCTTTATCATGCATGCTTGTACCTCCAGGCTGTCTTATTTAACTGATGATCTTCTTGTTAAAATATCACATATGCATACATAACTTCAACGAGCTGTGAGAATCAGTGTGACTTGATCATAATGCAAGTTACAAAGTGAGGTTGCTTAAGGAACAGTTTTATAATTTTCATTTCATAATTTACTTTTGAATATTTATGACTCATGAATCATCAAAATATCGAAGTTAGGTTACACACAAAGGAAAATGGTTTGGGCAAAGATACTCTCTTTTGTTTTCATTATGAGGTATAGGCATGATTATTCTCAACATTCTAGATATATTTTGGATCAAGGTCATACTGGTGTGGGATGATTTGATTGCAAAGTAAGAAAATGAAGTGAGGTTTTTTTAATTAGCCATGTTTATCAGTTCTTTCATCTTTCAAGAGTGATTATGATTACTTAGGAAATTGGGAAAGCTTCCAGTGGATGGATTCTGGGCTGTTATCAGAATGCACCACTGAGTGACATAGCACATATTTGAATTTTTAGTCTACAAGTCTTTTTCAATGGTTTATGGATTGGAAAATTAGAGATTCAAAGGTTTAGGTTCAAGGATAACAGTTTATATGGTTTGTAAATGGAGTTGGGGATGAATGGGAAGGGCAGCTAGCATCAAATTGGTGGGATTTCTAGAAATCATCCCTTTAAATCTTCAAAGCACAAGATACCCTTGCATTGTAGAGTCGAACTAAAATGCATAAAAAGTTATTCTTTTTGTTGCCTGCATGACCAGGTGCTGCCAATGCTATTCCCTGTGAAATCAATTATAAAATGGACCTTGAAATGTCCAAGTACTTGTATTGTGTGGGTAACCTTTTCCTAACAGTGCAGAACTTTCTGTAGGCTACAAATAGAAAAGCTTTCGAGCAATCCCCATCATATAAACTCAAAATGGTTTGTTGATCTTGCTTGATATCTTCTAGAAACTCTGAAATCTTGGTTCCCCTTTTAGGAATTAAAAGAAAAAAAATCCCCCGAGTAGAGATGTTGGGTAAAAAAATCATTTAGTTAACATATGTATAAATATGTATATATACACATTGCACTTATGATAATTGAGTATTATGTACAAAACCAATTTCATTAATGCTGCTTATTATCAACAGTCGTTGTATGAGTATTGCATGGGTTCCTGGAGGAGATGGTGCTTTTGTTGTTGCCCATGCTGATGGTAATTTGTATGTCTATGAAAAGGTAAGCCTCCAACATGAAAAGGATTACATTGTCCTGTCTTCCCAAAATTTCTTAGTTCAAGATGTATCAAGAGATCTTAATATCTATTCTATTACTTTTCTTTTCCTCTAGAGCAAGGATGGTGCTGGTGATTCTTCATTCCCTGTTATCAAAGATCAAACTCAATTCTCTGTTTCACATGCCCGCTACAGTAAGGTAGAAGAGTTTGTCTTGTTGGAATTAAAGTACTATGTAATAGTCTTACTTGATTGATGCTTCATAAACTAAGTTTCTAATGGTACAAGCAATTTTTAACTAGGAATTATTTTTAAAATCAGCAAGCAATTATTCTCTGTTGTAATTTACATGTATGGTAATTAACACCATGTATCTATTACTTCACCCTTTATTAGGTAGCTCCTCAATAAATACCATAGCCAAGTATTGTTCAAATGTCCATGAGACATGAAACCATTTTGCATTTTGTTCCCAAGGTAAGTTCGATGTGATCCATAGAAGTGTAGAGATGTGCAACTGACACCATGATTGAGATTTTAAATCTTTCTGCAACATTGTGTTTTGCTTGTTTAGGTTCATTCTTTTAGTCAATAATTACTCTCTTCAATGATTGTTGGAGACTTTATCTGGCAACTCAGTTTTCACTCTTGTATTGTTCTAACTGTTGTGTGGAAAGCAGTGGCTTCACTGGACACTGATCATCTCACTCTACAACTATAATCAATATAGTGAATGGCTGTTGTTTTCTTCGTGTACATGGAGGGTCATGTGCTTGACTGCTGGGACAATTCTTCACAGTCAAGCCTGCTGCTTAACAATTAGTGTTGATTGGTTAACTTTCATCATATGTATCTTGGAATACATGTATTTGTGCATGTTTGTGTGTAAATTTGCACGTGCTCATGTTTTTGTGGGTATTATCAACTTATGACTGCCATTATTGCTTTGTTCAGTTGTTAAACAAATTGGATTCATGGATGCAGTTGTAGTATAAAGTAATATAAAGAGTAAACTATACTTATGCCCATATAGATTCATCAATGTTCTCTGTCCGTATAGTTTAAAATTTCTCAATATCACCCCTCTGGTTTTCATGAAGTTCCCTGTGGTAAACCCTCCTTTCAGGTTATATTTGACTTTTTAAAGGTTTCTTTAAAGTATTTTTGTGAGATAGTATCACACATATTGGGATTTGAGAGGAAAGGATGAGAGACAAGTGAAATAAGAAAGATAAGATTGTAAAATTGAGCCTTCCATTAAATTCAGATAGCTATTTAATGGTTAGGGTTAATATTGAAACTTTTTGGATGCTACAAGGGTAACATTGGAGTTTTAAAGTTAAGTTTGCCGTTGCATAAAGTATAGTTGAAACACTGAATTAAATAATTCAAGATTTTAGGTTTGTTAATTGCTTATGGAACATGCTTATTTGGTTACTCTAAATGTAAGAGGCGTGCAGGATAGGTTCCTAACATCTCGGGACTTAACCCAACTGATGTTTACATGGTTGCAGCAATTATATTGTGCTAATGGAGAGATCAGTGAAGCAGGGCTCTGTCGCTCAACCTCATTTGTAGTTTTTCCAATTTCCCATGCCTACTTGTGTTTATCTTGGTTTATTTATTTGGATGGTATACATGTGGTTAACTGCTTTTGTTAGATTTGTATGTCCATTCCTCATTTCCTATCTTCAAATCTCCCATCCAAAGGCTTTCATCCTGCTCTAGTGATAGAATAGTTTTCTCCTTCTTATATCTTGATTTATATACTTATCCAACTAAATATGCAGTTCTTTCCATGACTCCTACAAACTGCATGCAGAGTAACCCAATTGCCAGATGGCATATTTGCCAAGGTTCAATCAATGGCATTGCTTTCTCAAATGAAGGGGCCTATTTAGCAACTGTTGGAAGAGATGGTATAACACTGTACATATCGTTGCGTTTAGTATTTTTCTTGTTTTTTTCTGTGTTGGTAGGTAGTGTAATTGATCTTAGTGTTTTGCTAGTGCAGGTTACTTGCGAGTCTTTGACTATTCAAAAGAACAACTTATATGTGGTGGGAAAAGTTATTATGGTGCTCTACTATGTTGTGCTTGGAGGTGACTAGCTTTACCAGTTTTCAAGTCATAATTATTTGCTATCTTTTGAAAAGTTTCTTCCAATATTTTGAACTAGTTGAACACACGGGAAAAGGGCCATTACTCTGAGTTGATATAGCCTAAGACCCTTTTACATTCAACCTTCAATTCTTTCTTTTCTGTTGGTCTTTTGCATTTGAAATATTTATATTGTCTTCAAGAAAACTGATGATGAAATGTGTCACCCTCTCAGCATGGATGCAAAATATATTTTGACTGGAGGAGAAGATGACCTAGTTCAAGTTTGGAGTATGGAAGATCGGAAGGTTGTTGCGTGGGGTGAAGGACACAATTCATGGGTAAGATTCTCAAATCATCATGGTTGATTGTCAATTACATGATTCTGGTCATCTTATACAGTTCTTATCTGATGGTGCTGGCAGGTAAGTGGAGTGGCTTTTGATTCATATTGGTCATCACCAAACTCAGATGGCACAGGGGAGAATGTTGTGTACCGGTTTGGTTCTGTTGGTCAGGTATGGTACACATTTTTGTTGCAATTCATGGTTGACTTGTTCCACAGCTAGCTGTAAGCAGTTTTAAGTTCCAGGGCAGATGGAGCTCATAGGAATTGAATATGATATCCAAAATACTAATATCTGGGTGCTGAGCATGATATATCACTTTGGTTTAAGTTAA
Source organism: Populus nigra (assembly GCF_951802175.1). Classification (NCBI taxonomy): domain Eukaryota; kingdom Viridiplantae; phylum Streptophyta; class Magnoliopsida; order Malpighiales; family Salicaceae; genus Populus; species Populus nigra. The sequence continues at coordinate 7,177,830 of NC_084868.1, read as the reverse complement.
TATTCTAGTGGAGGTGCCCAAGATTTTTAAATCCTGGGAGGGTGCTTTCGAACAGTCATGGTTCTAAATAAGCCATATGATGAATATTTTGTATTTTAGCTCTAGGAAAACTGCAGAAATAGGGGAGCATTCATATTGATGGAAAAAACATATTGATTGCTATAAATAAAAGCACAAACTATGTCAAAACATTAATTCAATGAACATACCTCGCTTATTGTCTTTTAATAACTACTATTGCTTTTATTAAATTTTAATTACTACTTTTAGGCATTCTACCTCAATACAAATTCTAGTAGATGTGTAAATCCTACATAAACTCTGTGCCATCATGTATGTTAATCTCATTTCCATATAACATTTTACTCAAAGGGGAGACAGACACTCGATTCTAAGTTTAGTCAAATTGCTGTTGAGTCCTGAGAGGCACATTATTATTATATTTTTTTTTTTTGTACAAGAGGCTCATATTTGGTATTGGTGATTCTGGGTGGTGGTACACCAATGCCAAAACATCAACAATGATGTGTGTGTGTGTGTGTGTGTGTGTATTTTTCATACAGACCTAACACCAAACAATTATTTTCAAGTAGTTTTTATCTACATAGCCAAACAATGAAAAATAATGTATATTCTAGGAAAACATCTATCATGTAGAATATTTTGAAAAAACAAGTTTTTTTTACAAGAAATGGAGCATTAGAGTTTCAATAACATGATATTTTCCATATTGTGTAGTTGGGCAGTGGGCCTTCACTTTTCTCTAAAAAGAAGACAAATAAACAAAAATATGTATTTTAATCTTTGATGACTTTTTTTTATGATTATATTTAGTTTTGCAAATACACATTAGCATGCATGATACATTTAATTGTAATATTTTTGTGCCACTTGTACAGCACACATGCATAGAACCTGGTTAATAGAAGAGTTTAGGGAGTTGTTTAAAGACTACTTGATCAGATTACAAGGTTGAGTTATTGTGATTATTCTTGTTTGCAAACAAAAAAATAATTTAAGTGTAATTTTAATTGCTAGCGCAGCTTAAAACCGTTCTAATTGTATATTTTAGCTCGAAGGGATCAACAGTTCCAAGGAGAAGTGAAAAAGATGAGCACTTGAGATAAAAAAATCGAAGTATGCCCTAACTCTTTCTCCATAACCTTCTTAGGAACTTCAATCAAAATACATACTAACATGGTGATAGATTTATTAGTCCCTTCCTTTCACAACAAGAAGAGGAACACAACTTACTCACCAAGAATATTAATGATTCATATAAATCACTTATTGGTAGAAGCCCCAAATGGTGCAATCTGGCATATCTTAACCAAACCCTTTGGATGATGGGCAAGTTCGGTTCAAGTCTTCATTGATCAATGGTTCTATAAGCCTATTAATGAAGCAAATTCAATGAAGCAACAAATGGGGAGTTCACATTCTCATCATCTTTGGTAAAACCAAGTCCACCGCGTAGACATTCATAAATGGCTTTTGTATATTTGCAATGTATTGGACCTCAGTCTTAGTGTTTATTTTTCAAACACCAGTATTAGAAGCTGGTTGAGTTACTTTTGCTAGAGTGAAAACCAATGCCTGCAGCAGTTAAGAACATGTGGTATGAGTTAAAACTGAGACTTTGGCGAGTGACTTGATGAGATTGAGGTGTGATATTTATGGTCTTCTATGACTTTCCTTATCTAGTTTTCTCCAGTTTTTTGACTCCTTTAAAGGCTTCATAAGTAACCATGTTGCAACTTGTTTGTTCTGTCAACAGGACACACAGTTAATTTTATGGGATCTGGAAATGGATGAGATTGTAGTGCCATTACGTAGGTGCCCCCCTCCTGGTGGATCTCCTACTTTCAGTACTGGAAGTCAGTCTTCCCACTGGGACAGTGTTATCCCAGTTGGAACTCTGCAACCTGCTCCTAGCATGCGTGATGTTCCAAAGCTTTCTCCTGTAGTGGCTCACCGTGTTCACACGGAACCTCTTTCTGGTTTAGTATTTACGCAGGAATGTTTTCTTACTGTTTGTAGAGAGGGCCATGTAAAAATCTGGATGAGACCTGGAGCCTTAGATAGCCAGTCAGGCAACTTGGAAACCATCCCAAGTACCAGTTTGAAGGAGAAGCCATTATTGTCAAGCAAGATTGGCAGTTCTACATATAAGCAATGACCAAATTGTCATGAGATTCCAAGGCAAAATGGATCTCTTTTTCATTGATATGATTTGAAATTGCTGGTGTGGCTGCCCATCCCATTTCCACAGTTGATTTTGACAGAGTTAGAGCTGGATGAATGTTCTGATTGCTGGGGGATTCATCAACTGGGTCCATTTGTGCATTGAGAGATAAAATGCCATTTATGGCACTAAGAGCTCAGGAGGGAGAGAACCCCCTATGTAAGTACAAAACAGTTGTTGCCAGGATATATCTTATATAATATTTAATTTCTGACAGAAATAATTGGAAGTTACTCTGAGATTTACATGTCAGAGGTGCATAGGAGTTCATTTGATTCTGATGGTAATGAAATTTCACAATAGCTATATAATTTTTGCCGGTTATCATGAAGCTCTATCACATGTGATAAGCTTTTCATGTTATGGCTATAAGGTATTTATTTCTCTTGGATGTATCCTTGATTTGGAAGAAAAATTATTCTTTTGGTTAGTACTAGATATGGGTTTTGACACTGAAGTTATGCTGAGGAACACTGAATTATGGGAGACTAGTGCTGTATTTGTATTCACTTTGTTTTATTCTGGCAAACAAGGTGGTTCTACACCATACCGTGTTAGCAAGATTTTTCCTTGTGATTTTTTCATGATCTTGTTCCCTGTATTTCCCTTATCTGTTTTGCTACCAATCCACCTGGGAGGTTTCCCTGTTCGAATCTCCCTATGGATGACTTAGCCTGCCAAAACCCCATATTTTAAGGTGGTAATACAGCCCCTTAAATTCTGTGGTGGTCAAATTGGTACCAAACACGAACTACTAACACTAACCACTAATTGCTATTGTTGATGCGTGCCATTAATGAATTGAAGAGGAAAAAGAGAAGAAAAAAAAGAGAAAAAAAGGCCGAAGATAGGAGAGGAGAAAGACATGCATCTTGCAAAAACGTTGTTTTTCAATTAATTATCAAAAGTGTTAATCTCATAAAAATATAGTTAAATAGTTTAAAACAAATAATAAAACGAAGTGTAAAATAGAATAAAATAATTTCCTATTACAAAGTGAAATGAAAGTTTTATAAAATAGACTTGTAAGTGTTCTTGGATGTGTTTAATCTTTTCATCAAATAGTGAAGAGTAAGTTATTCTATTTTCTTCTTTGACTATACACATGTAACTTGTGACGTGGATTTGGAAAGAACTCGATCATCAAGTATATCTCCTGACAACTCTAGTAGTTTATCATGGATTAGAATTAATTTGTTGCAATATATCTCAAGTGATTTAAGCGTAGTTTAAATTAGGTTGCCCAACTTAATTAACTAGGAATTGTCGTGTCTTGTCATTCATTGTAAAACATAATTTGTTTAACCAAAATAGTATAATTAAGGTTGCCAATTCTATTTCAGTTGACATTTTATTTTTCTTATCGAAATAATAAATTTTGATTCTAGCGTATCTAAAATTTGAATTGTACTTGGATGGAAAAAAACAACTTTATATTATTTTATAACATATTTATTTTCTTTCCCTTCCCTTTCTCTTCTCAATTTCCTTTCTTTTGTCCACCCAATTAGACTAAGATTTTTAGAGGCCATTGAAGAGGCATGGCTGTTAATCACTATCTTCGCAAGATATGGTGTTTATTGACCTCGGTGCTTTGATGAACTTTTTGAGATTATCGGATTCAATGATGAGATGAGATCGGATACTAGTTTCCCAGTTTTTATATCAAACAATTAAAGATAGATGATCCTCTTGCCTCTCCCTCACCTACTTTAGAAAGAGAGACGTAGGAGGTAAGGACAAGCAAGATGGTGCAGCGACTGACAAATTAGGGTAGGAGAGGAAATTTAGGGATGGTTCAATTTTTAAGAAAGCTTTGAGAATTTTACAACTTATAGATATTTTCTCCTTGTTCACATTCAAATTAAAAAATCATGGTTATGTGATTTTTTGTGCAAATAAATTTTATTGGCTTAATGTACCTTGTTTGCACTCATGTTTTTGAAATTTTGTAACCTTTAGTAGAATACAATCAAACATTCTTTTAGTTTAGTTAATCTTTATGTTTGCGAGACTGAAATGTCATTTAATGTTACCTTAATGCATTAATGATCAACAATTATATATGAAGCCACCATTGTAATTTCCATTAAAGATTTGATTTTCCCTGTCTCTTACTTTGCTCATAAAAATTGTACTTCTTTCTTACTCAGCTTATTGGACAAACAACTGATCTTTCTTTTAAGGGAAGCCTTTACTGGATGGCTCCTAAGGTATGTTCTTGCAAATCAATATTTTATGGAATTTATTTTGTATCTTTTATCTTAATGGTATTTCCTTCTCCGTAGCTCATGCAAGCTGTAATGCAAAAAGGTGCTAGTTCTATAAATTTTGTAAACCCTAAACAACATGGACATAATGAAACCGAAACATCTTGATTAAAACTTGACCAAGAAATCCAGAATGACTTGAGATTCTGAGTAAGATAAAATTCTTTCCATTTTGTTTTGTTTTTTTTTGAAAAGTTACGAGATATACTAGTCATTCTAGCCGAAATAAAACAAAATTGACAACCTAGTCTTAATGGAGTCACTGTGAATGAGATTGGGTGAGGGGGTATTAAAAGGAATATCTATGACGTGTTGTTTCCTATTATATTTAACTAGATCTTATAGATTAAAAGTAAAGCTAATACCAAATTTAGATAGTATGTCAATGACATAAGCATTTGATCCAGTCCTCGGTAACATTTTGTATGGTTCAACACCACACACTTGTAATTTTTTATTGGTTTTAGGATGATACCATTGACGTCTAATCTGTATCATAACATAATCTCTAACATTAAATGGATTGTGATGTTTATGTAAATTAGCTTGATGTTTGTATTTGATATTATTTTTTAAAATTTATTTTGTGATCTCAACATGCAAATCATAAACTCTATGATACAAAGTTTTCTCTTAGATTGCTAATTTGAGGTTTTAAAGAAATTTTACAACTTGACCCAACAAAAACCTTACCTTGGAGAACCAACATTATATGAAATTGATCACCTCCATCCACCCTACGCCTATAACGAGACACAAACGAGAAGTATAAATCACGACGAAGTTGATTAATCCTTCAAAGAGTTTACAAGTTCAATTAAGAATTTAGTATGAGAATCACTCAACCATGCAAAGAAAAATAAGCACACAATATGCAATAACTTGTAGATAAAATTCACCAATCTCAAAATAATATTAACAATTGGTTTATAAAGTAGAAAGTTAACCCTAATTTGACTTAATGGACCCAAATTTGATAAATAGGCCTTAAAACATTAAAAGCCTAAAATAACCAAAATAACAAAATAAAACCTAACCCAAATAACCTTTAAATGCTTTAGGCCCTATAATAAACTAAAATATAAATAAATAATAGCCTAATTAATTAAAACAAGCCAAAAGTCAAATTTTATAATTTACAAGTAGAATTGAGGCCCAACTTCAGATAATGGTTATCCCTCGTCTTGATGAATTAGAAGGTCTACTATATGTCATTGGAAAAGTGTGAATCTATAATTTTCAATGGAACTAGAATCGCATCAAAATACTTTATGTAGATCTAGTTATGGCCAAAACAGTAGTGAGAGGTCAAAACTAATAGGTTTGAATCTTTGTTTCCAATCTTTCTGTAATGTCTATAAACTCCCCTACAAGCCCTTCTTGAAAATAAATCAAATTAATCAAGGCTTGTTCTTCATTCTTTAATATCCTTTCAAAGTCCACTTTAGCTCATGTATCTTGAAGAAGTCAATTAATTGCCTTCTTTTTTTTCTCTAAGTCTCGTGACTAGACCTGATGGAGCCGCTAATATATCTCTTGGTGTTGAGGATAGGATCGCATCACTCTATGTGCAAAAAACTCATCTGACTCAAACACCCTAGCATTAGAAAACATGAGAAAAAAGCTTACATGATTTCTAGGCTTGTAACCATGAACAACTTTAAATGGACTCATAAACCTATTGATTGAGTAACTATTGATAAACTAAGCCCTAGAAAGAATCAAATCTCATTTTTCATTATATTCAATCACTGGACATCTCAAAAGGTTACCTAAGTTTCTATTGATGACCTTGGTTTGGCCATTTGCTTAGAAGTGGTAGGCATTAGAGAGTTTCAACTCAACCATATGCCAAAGGATTTTTCAAAAAGTGACTTATAAATCGCACATTTCAATTTGAGATTATGGTCTTAGGGAGGCCATGCAACTTAAAGACCTCATCAAAATAGAGTTTAGTAACTCCAAAGGCATATATGATTTTAGTATAGAGAATGGGATGGATCTTCAACCTTTAAAAGTGAAAGAAAATGATTTGATTGATAAAAACCGGTGATATTTAGATCATAAAGTCATGATCTACCTAAAATAACATGTTCTTATATGATCTATTGGAATCACCTCACACCAAATCTTATAATGGTAGTCTAAGAATTTAATAGGAAACACATATCTCTCATTGATTGATATGAAAGTGTTATCAATCCATGACATACTTACTATATGGTTTAGGTTGAGGAACACATTTTAGGCCAAGGGAAGCTGTCATTTTAGAAGATACCATATTAATACAACTTTCATTATTAATAATGATCTTGAAACTTTAATCCCCACACTTAATGTATGTGTGAAAAATAGTAATTCTTCTATAATCTTCAATTCTCTTGAGTTTTGTCAAGGCATATCTACTACACCCAACATAATTATCCCACACTATGATGTGCTGCTCAACTTAAGTGGATATGGATTGGATACAACCTAATAAATTGGAACCATCCTTACCTTTCTCATTTAGATATAAAAATCCTCAAAATCAAGTTCATACACTTGATCACCATCATCTTTTTCTTCATTTACATCCTCTTGTTCCTTGATGTCTAGGGCCTTATTGATATAATTGGCTGCAATGTGATCATAATCTTTACATTTATAACACTGAACTCTTGAATTTAATTTTAGCACTTTATTGAGCACCCTCCTGCCTTTGTCTTTTTTAAAAGATTGGGCACCATTGAGGTTGGGTTTATAAAGTAGAGCATTTAACAAAGAGATATTATTACTAAACTAAGACCTAATAAGGGTATTTTAGGTGTCATGATGTCTTACCCACTAAATAACTAACTCATAATTTTGTACTAAGATATATGTTTGGTTAATGGTGGAAACATCTTGAAGCATAATTTTTTTTTCTTAATATCATCATTTAAGCCTTTACAAAACCTACCTAGAATCATGGCCTTTAAGCACACAATGTTATACCTTTGAGTGAAATGATTAATCAAACAAAAAGTCACAATTTTCACAAATATAAGCATGCTCCATAGTTAATAAAAAGAACTAATTACTAAATATAAATGATAAAGTTGAGTGATTGGCAAAAACATAAAAAGTGAGGCAATACGAGATTTTTTTTGAATTTATAGGAATAAAAGTTATATTAATGACAATGTTGAATAATAAGCATAATACTAGAAAAAATTTCAACGAATCAAAGTGTTAAGTGATTTATAGACCAAAATCCTTAAAGTGAAGATAAGGACACTTGGATTATGGAATTTAGGCTGATTGGTATTATTGTTAATATTGTTGCTATTTTTCTATTATCAGTGGTGAGGTGGTTGATTTTACTTTGTGTGCTTCACGAGTTCGTAGATGTTTTTGTTATTGTCATCGATATTGTTTTTCATTTTGTTCTTTGTTATTACTTTTTTGATAATTTTTCTAAAAGAGAGAGAAACTATGGTGTTCGATTGCTATTGGTGGTGGAATTTTAAGGTTTTGATGGTTGTTATCTTGGGTTGTCACTAGTGGCTGTTAGAGTAGGTTTACTAGTGGTTTTAGTTGTTATTAAGGTTGTTATAGTTGTTGTATTTTGGCTTAATTTAGATATGTTTTAGGGGATAGAGCTAGCCAATTTTAATGGTTTCAAGTTGTTTTAAATGATTGTTTAAGGGCCTTTTTCAGGGTTGTTGTTGGTGGCGTGTATGATTGGTGTAGGTGGCTGTTTTAGGCAGCTTTAAAATCATTAAAGATATGTTATATGTGGATATTTTACACATTTTTATGGTTCCCTTGCTATAGATGGGTGGATCATTTGATTGATAGAAACAACCAAAACTAGATTCTAATAGGACAATGAATTGAAGAGGAAATAAAAGAGAGAGAAAAAGAAGTCGAAAAGAAGATAGGGGAAAGATATGTCCATTTCAAAAGTGTAGTTTTTTTTTTCAATAAATCTTCAGAAGTTTCAATCTCATAGAAAAATATAGTTTTTTTTCAATAAATCTTCAGAAGTTTCAATCTCATAGAAAAATATAGTTAAATAGTATAAAGCAAACTATAATAAAAACATTACCAATAATGAGGATAACTATCCACTAAAATAAAATGAAGTTGATAAAACAAAATTCAATAACAAAATAAAAAAAAGTTCCAATAAAATAGACTCAAATGTGTTCAATCTCCCAACCAAAAAGTGATGGGTTGAGTTATCCTTCTTCATCTCTGACCATACATATGTGTGATCTATGAGAAGCTTGATGTCTCCACTAAGTATTCCACTTGTTTCTAAGAAGAAAGAAAAAAGAAAGAAGAAAAAGAAAACTATTTTGCTGCAACTTATTGTTTGCATAACTTTTCTACTTAATACCAATGAATTTTCTCCATTCCTGTCACCCTCTTCTATTTAGATGATTTGTGAGTTTCACAACATCTAAAATGTTTAATTTATTATAAGCATGACATATTTTTTTTTAATATAAGGTGAAATTTGTCTATTTCTTTTTTCTTTCCTTTACTCATTAACTGATGAAACTTCTACATTGGCACCATAAGGTCTAAACCAATTAGATGGAAAATCTTCTAAAACATGACGGTTCTTTACATAGAGCACTGCTAGCAAAATCAATTATGCTAGATAATAAAACTAATATTCCTTATAAGAAGTATTTCACACTTTACATCATCACAACAATTAGGATACGAAATTTAAAAATAAAAAGTAATCAATTTGAACTTTATCCTATAGAGAATACTAGCCAACCTATACTTGTTTTGTTGTGGGTAAGATCTAAAGTTATTTTTTAACTTAAAAGATAAAATAAAAAATAAACAAATGTTGTTAATTTTTGTTTTAACATAAAGAATGATTTTAGTTGTGATATTAAATTTGATTGGAACGTTTAATAAGATAAATCAATAATTATAGGCATCAATAAATATTAAAAAGAGTTGTTAACATTAACTAAAGACTAAATTGGGAAGCCGAGAGATAGATGTATGATAAGAGATATGATCTTGTACCAGGGGGAGTAATTCAATTTTATTTATTTAATTATATGTCAATATTTTTTTAAGATAAGTAATAATTCTAATTCTATTGAATAAAATAATTTACTAGTATAATTCATCTTTTTTTATTAAGGTTTTTTTATAAAAGAAAAATATAACCTTTTTCTCAATGTCTTTTATTAAAAAAAATAATTAGATAGAAAAAAAGCTGAACGATTTGAAATACGGATTAAAAAACATCTCTCAAATTAAAACCCCTTTATCTTATTAATTCCCTCTTTTTTTTTTCATGAACCTTTTGACCAAAACATAAGTTTTTTAGACAACATTTCATAATTATAAAAAAAAGTTTACATAAACATTCAAATAATTTCGATGAACATATTAAAAAATATAAAAGTTATTCACAATTTTTGAATTGACACATGAAATAAGTTGGTTGTGTTATTAAATTCATTTAGGGTCATGCGTAAGTCAAGTTTTAAACTAAATTGAGCGGGAGTTGACTTGATGTGACCCGGTTAACATGACATATCTAAAATTGATAATGTTAAAATCTAAAAGGGGGTGAATTTGGAATATCACTGAATTTTACTAAGACAAATTACTCAAGTAAATACAATTACCAATAATATAATTAAAGTACTTAAAGTAAATAGATAAAGATGAGAATTTACAAACTTGTTTTAACATGGCTTGGCAAGCCTACACTCACACTTGAACTACCAAACCATACTTGAGTATTGTATTTCTTTACTAGTCCAAGCTCAAATGTGTAATTCTACTTGATGAATCCATAACAAACTTCTTACACCACTTAAAGATATGCCCTTCTTCAAGATTTTTTTCCACTTGTAAATATACAATCTTCAAGATTTTTTTTATACTTTGATGAAATTCTCTCATCAATATCAAAAGTTTTTACCTAACTCTTAAATGTTTATAATGATAATTTTGTTTTCACAATAAACTCTCTCAATATAATGAATATTATAATTTGAAGTTCTAATATTTCTATACCTCATTAGATAACACTTATAATATATGAAGGTGTTTAAGTGTAGAAGCAATGAGATTGAATATTCTTTATATTAGAATGTGAAGTTTTAATAGCATAAACTAGAATATAATTAATGATTAATGATTTTAATGTTGTTTTATTTTTAGAATAGCTTATATATTATATATATATGTTCGGATTTTTTTCATTTTATAATTAGAAAAGTTATATATATAAAAGAATTGAAGATTTTAATGTTGTTTTAGTATTAGAATAAGTTATATATCATTTATATTCGGAATAGCTAGATCGATGATGTTTGTCCACCTACTTCGTTTCTACACTAGCGGTGTCATCCACCGCTGCCTGGCTGGGAGATCGTCACCCATAAAGTTTCAGCTTTCTTTTTTATGCCCTTTCTTTACTGCCTTTCGGTTTCCCCTCTTATTTCTTTGTCTTCTCGTTTCTAATGAGGCTGCCACCGTGAATAATGAGGGATGAAGGGGGTGAAGGCTATGGCTAGTCGTAAAGGAGCTGAGTTGGTAGTGGAGGCCGAGAGAGGGAGTGAACGTTGCCTTGTGTGATTGAAACTAATGGCAAGAGATTGACTGGTTTCCCTTCTTTTTAACCGTGATTCGGAGAGGGAAATTACTGGTTTAGGTTTGAGAGACTGATTCATTCGGCCAGCGATAGGTTGAGTGGGAGAGGGACTATTGCGTGAACATGAGAGCTGAAGCTGGTGGGTCTTCTCTTTCTTTATGTAACCGTGTGCAGCTGGGTTGGTTTTGTTGATGGAGGTGCAACTATTGTTGGCGTGGAGGGCTGGTGCTAATTACGGGCTATATAAGGGGCAGCTGTGGGTATAGGGCTGTTGATAATAGTGGAAAAGGGAGCTGCTCACGATGTTCGCTGGCTGATGGGTGTGTTGCTCACTATGGTGTCTGCAAGTGTTCTGTGGGACTGTTGATGGGGGCATCAATTATGGGGAACTAGAGGAGAGGCTGAGGGACGAGGAACTAGTATAGCCACATAACTGACGTCGGTGGCTAACAATGAAAATGAGGAAGAGAGAGAAAGGGGAGCTGTTAGTATGTTGCTGGACAGTGAAAGGGGGTCTTATGGTTCTGGTGGTGGTTGACAGTTGTAGGGAGAGGATTTGTTTTAGTGATTGAAAGGGACTGTGAATCGGAGGTTGGTGATGTTAAGTAATATTTATCTAGTTTTATTTATTAAGGGTAGAATAGTATTTTCAGTTTAACCTATATATAATTCCTTTGTATTTAGGTTAACCAAAAGCACTCATAATAAACATCTTATTGAAAATTCTAGCCTCCTTTTATGTTTGATCTGAATTACTTTAACATGGTATCAGAACCTAGTTGATCGAACCCTTAGCTTGTTAATTTTATGGAACTCGCTGCCCTTGTAGAAATCATGTTCACCAATGTCAGAGCCACTGCTCGTATCAAAATTGTTATCATCATCCACTTCATTCTCTGTAGGATGTTCCAGCATGCTCAATGCATTCCTTTGAAGCTTAACTTCAGATTTATTTTTCAAAACATCAGACATGAGTTGTTTGACCTATTAAAAGATGGAGGATGAAGATCAAGTTTTGTGCTTGCAGCTGAAGAATTAATATCTGAAACTTTATTTTAGATTTTTCAGCTTCTGCAATTTGGTATTTCTGTTCTGCCTCTGCAATTGTTTTGGTATTTCGTCTTCTCATCAGTCTCTGCAATTTGGTATCAGCTTCTGCAATTTGGTATTTCTGTTCTGTCTCTGCAATTGTTTTGGTATTTCGTCTTCTCTTCAGGTTCTGCAATTTGGAATCAGCTTCTGCAATTTGGTATTTCTATATGTCTCTGCAATTGTTTTGGTATTTCATCTTCTCTTCAGTTTCTGCAATTTGGTATCAGCTTCTGCAATTTGGTATTTCTGTTCTGCAATTTGGTATCAGCTTCTGCAATTTGGTATTTCTGTTCTGCAATTTGGTATCAGCTTCTGCAATTTGGTATTTCTGTTCTGTCTCTGCAATTGTTTTGGTATTTCGTCTTCTCTTCAACTTCTGCAATTTGGTATTTCTGTTCTGCAATTTGGTATCAGCTTCTGCAATTTGGTATTTCTGTTCTGTCTCTGCAATTGTTTTGGTATTTCGTCTTCTCTTCAGTTTCTACAATTTGGTATTTGAGTTAACTTTCTGCAAGAAAAATACAAAAATTTGGAGTGATATTTTGTCTTCCGCTTTTGCACAATCTGGTATTTCGACTTTCCTACAACTTCTGTCATGGCATCTACTACCAAAGAGATTGTTTGGTTACGTTGGTTACTTGCTGATATGAGAGTTTTATTTTCTCATCCTACTCCTATGAATTGTGACAACCAGAGTTCTATTCAGATTGCTCACAACTCGGTTTTTATGAGCGAACTAAGCACATTGAGATCGATTGTCATCTTACTCGTCATCATCTCAAGCATGGCACCATTACTTTGCCTTTTGTTCATTCTTCCTTGCAGATTGCAGATTTCTTTACCAAGACACATTCCATATCTCATTTTCGTTTTCTAGTTGGCAAACTCTCGATGCTTGTAGATGCCGCATCGTGAGTTTGAGGGGAGATGTTAAGTAATATTTATCTAGTTTTATTTATTAAGGGTAGAATAGTATTTTCAGTTTAACCTATATATAATTCCTTTGTATTTAGGTTAACCAAAAGCACTCATAATAAACATCTTATTGAGAATTCTAGCCTCCTTTTATGTTTTATCTGAATTACTTTAACAGGTGATGCTGGATTTGTAGGTGAGCTATAGAGGTGGATGTGGGGACTGCTGGTGGCCGACGGTGGGTCTTGGTGGATGAATGAGAGGTTGCTGGAGGTTTTTTTTTGGAATGGTGTTGTGGTAATGGAGAGGGGGAGATGCTGGTGGTGGTTTGGAGATAATGGTGTTTATGAAGGCTGCACCGTATGGAAGAAAGGAGAATGAATTTTCTTTTAAATGGCTTTTTAGCTTTGATTGCTGGTTCCTGAGAAGTGTGGAGAAAAAAAGGGTTTTGTTTTGATCCTTGCTTTGACAATGGAGATGGAAGGGTTGTCAATGCGTGTGTTTTTGGTTTCATGGTGGCTCGGAGAAGGTGATACCAGTTTTTTTCTATTTTTTCCTTTTGCATGGATGGTGGCTGATGTTGTCAAGATGGTGTCTAGGGTTGTTTTTGTTTGGAGTGTGGGTTTTTTTTTTTCTTCTTATTGTTACTTTTTTTTTTGGTCGGCTATTGTTCTCCACAAATTTCTTTCTTTCTTTTTTTTTTTTTTTTTATATAACCACTTATTTATTGTAGGCCAAGCAAATTTGATGACCAAACAACCCATAATCACTCTGGTCCCTTTCTTCCATTGAATTTTTGGTCCCCTTCCCTAAATATTTTTTTATTTTTTTTTTGTATTTTGATATTTTTGAAAAGGTCACATGAACATTGACTTAGTAAGAAAAATTAATCAATGATTTTGAAATATACGTATTAAAAACTAAACACGTCAAAAGTATTATTTTTTTGAAATTTTAATTCTTTTAAAAAGACGCTGAAAATACCAAAAATGATGAAATTACATCAAAATATATTTTTTGGATTTTTTTTAAATTGTTTTTTGCTATTGTTTTTGGATTTAAAAAAAAAGTAAGAAAAAAGGGGTAAAAAATCAGGTTATGATAGTTGCCCCTCTCTTTACAATACCTATTGTATAAAGTCTTGTATGAGACTTTAGAAAGTAAGTTTGTAAAGAAAAGAAAAAAAGTGTGAAAGAGTTGGAAGAAAAATCAAGAGATGGTTATCCTTGTAGATGTTCAAAACTACATTTTTTTTCCTTAAAAATCAAAAGTTTTATTTTGTGAAGAAAATTCTTTGAAAGAGAGATCAACTCGAAGAAAATTGCAATTTTGACCTTTTATAGTGTCGACATCTCGAAGATCTAGTCATTTTAAAGAGTGACAAACTCGAGGAAAAGTTTAGAATTTTGATTGTATATAGAGTGATCTTCTTGAAGATTTAGTCATTTTAGAGAGTGACAAGCTCAAAGATAGAATGTCCTATGTTCGAGCGACCTGCTCATGTTGTGAAAAATGTCAAGGATTTTTTACAGATGGTCCTTGTTCGGGCAACCAGCTCGTGGTTTGTGATCAGGTAATCTGCCTTTTAGTCTCTGATCAGGCAACTTGATTGTGGCTTGTATTCGGGTAGCCTGTCCGTGGTATGAAAAATACAAAGTTTTTCTCAACCTGGTCATTTTACTGAGTGACAAGCTCGAAGATAGAATGGTACGAGTTCGGGTGACTTGTTTATGTGTGTAGAAAATTTAGGATTTTTCACTAGCAATCTCTATTTGAGCGACCTGCCCGTGGTTCATGATCGAGCAATCTTCTTATGGTGTAAAAAATATCAAGGATTTTTCATGGATGGTCTTTGTTTGGGCAACGAGCCTGTGGTTCGTGACTAGGTAACCTACTCGTCATGTGAAAATATTTAGGATTTTTCATGGATGGTCTCTATTTAGACGACTAGCTCATGGTTCGTGATAGGGTAATCTACCCGTGGTTTGAAAAATAACCTGGATTTTTCATGGATGGTCTTTGTTCGGGTGACCAACCTGTGGTTCATGATTGGGTAACCTGTCCGTGATGTGAAAAATAACTAGGATTTCTCACGGATGGTTTATATTCAGGCAACCAGCCCATGGTTCGTGATCAGATAACATGTCCATGGTGTGAAAATAACTAGGATTTTACATGGATGTCCTCTATTTGGGCGATCAGCCCGTGGTTTGTAATATGGTAACATGCCCGTGGTGTGAAAATAACTAGGATTTTACATGGATGTCCTCTATTTGGGCGATCAACTCATGGTTTGTAATATGGTAACCTGCCCGTGGTGTGAAAAATAACTAGGGTTTATCATAAATCATTTATGTTTAGATGACTAATTTGTGGTTAGTGATCGAGTAACCTACTCGTGGTGTGAAAAATATCTCGGATTTTTCATGAATGGTCTCTGTTCGGGCAACCATCTCATGGTTCATGATCAGGTAACCTTTATATGGTATGAAAAATATTTATAAATTTTCATAGATGATCTCTATTTAGGTAACCAGCTCGTGATTTGTGATCAGGTAAGCTGCTCGTGGTGTAAAAAATAATTAGATTTTTCATAAATGGTCTCTATTCGGATGACCAACCCCTAGTTAGTAATCGGGTATCCTACTCGTGGTATGAAAAATATCAAGGATTTTTCATGAATGATGGTGTCTTGGAGTTTCCTATTAGATGATTTTTCCTCCCTTCTTATGAGATGATCCATGTTTTAATTTTCTTTGTTCATGCAATTTCTGGACCAGATTTTTTATGGTTCACATTTGTTGAACTTTTCTAACTATTTTTTAGAAGAATTCCTTGAACAATTCATGATTTTTTTATGATGTTTATGCATGCATTTTACCTGTTTTGAAATATAGCCTCACCTTTCTTACCATCTTTTTATTGCTTGATGGATGAGGTTTGTAATTTCTTAGATTTGGTCTTTTGACTCTTCATCCCATATAAGTTTTGCTGATGTGGTCAATGCATTTGATTTCTTCTTTGTCACACAACCTGGATCTTTAGACAATAAATGAAGCTTTGCTCAATTTAATTATTCTTTGAGAAATGAAAAACTTTTTTAGCCATATTGTTACCCCCTTGGTCGGATGATGCACCCTAATTAGTGATATGCTTGCACCATTGCCCGCTCATTTTAATTTGATGGAGAAACAACACTATTATTCCAACTTTTCTAAAAGAGTTATCAAATCATCTATTATTAATTACTGTTGCAAATTGCTCCCAACTGATGCATTCATGTGGTGATATTTTTCTTGCATCATAGCTAGTTTTCAAATGGTAAACTGGACTTTTAGCCATGAAGATGCCCCCAGGTGTAGTGATACTCTCAACTACTTCTAGAGTCCATAAAGTAATTCACTATTATAGATTGTATGTAAGCAATATTGCCCTCAGCTGATATAGATATTGTCCATTACTCCTCATGGGTATATAACATTGCTTTCCCCGGTTACTTAATATTCCAAAGATGACTTTTAAGAAGTGTCAATTTTATCAAGAACTTTGCAAACTTGATCAATGACCTTTTTTTATTTGAAAATCATTTTCTTGTTTTGGAATCAATTTATACAATTTAAAAGATTGTAGACATTCAAGTCTTATTGTTGTAAAGAAACTATAAGATATAATTTTTAAAAGTGTTTTTTTTATCATAACCCCAAGACATTCATTCAACACTAAGATGTAATTTTTGTGTATTTTTGGTTGAAAATTAATAGAAAAAATGTTGAGAAAGAAGCGTTAGCTCAAAGTTGGGCTATCCATGACTCAAATGTAAACTTAAAACAAAATTGTTTTGAATTTCTTACAATTCCTAGGGGGTTTACTCTTTAAGGAGAAAAATATATAATTTGATCTTTTGTCCTGACAATATTGGAAATGATGAAGTTACAAAATGAGGTGATATTTTGTTTTTATGGGCTTCAAAGCAAGAGGTTCGAGTAAAAACTTGAGGTTTATTTTGTTAAAATTTGTTTTTTTTAGCACTTATTTTTCCAGCATGAATAATATTAATGTCATGTTTCTTATATAAACGCTCTTTAGCATTTATTATAATGCTATTTATTTATCCAAGTTGCTTGCTTACTTGATTAAATATGGATTTTTAAAAGGTACATAATGCAAGTTATGGGTTTTGGCTATGAAAGAAAGCAATTTGTAGGTTCAAAGAGTGTATCAAAGTTCTAAAGACTTAAGATCATTGTTATAGTGTCTTTCTTTTCTTTTATCATGTTTCTTTAATTTGACCATTTTTAATTGTTTTGGTAGGGTATTCTCATTTTGTTTTGACCTTGATTTGATCATTTTTTTGCTTTTTTTTCCATTTAGGAATGCCCCTCATCATTCGGATTTCCTGGGATTTTTGGATTTTTCAAACGCAAACGGTTAGAATTGATAAATTTTATCCTCTTCCCATCTGATATTTGTAACTTTTGCATAAGACTTTGGGTTTTTATGAATCAATGACTAGCAAACGAAATACAAGAGATTAAGCATACAACTAAAAATATAGCTCAAGAGATATGGGATGTGAGTTTTTTGATTTTTCATATTTTGGTTCAAAATGGTTTGGTCACCTCAAAAAGGGAATTGTTTGTCATCTTATAAAAGGATGTCCAAACGTTGTTTTAAGCAATCAAATTATTTCTAAAATAAAAAAGCAAAAGCAATTTTGAAAGTTGTTTTGGAAGAAAAGGGTTTTTTTTACAAAACTGATGTGGTCAAAATATTTTGAATAGAGCCATGAGATAAATTATGATGGTCAATTTTATAAGTTTCAAAGGTGTTGCTTTTTAGCGTTTTGCATGGCATACCTTAGAGTTCGATCATTTCTTCCATTATATTTATCTAGTCATGGACAATAATATAATGACAAGTTATTACTTTCACAAAAATATCTTTTGATTTCAAAACAACAAAGAGATAAAAAAAGGATTTTTCATTAAAAAGACGAGATGCAATCCTAAAAAAACAGAATAGTAAAGTTCTATAATAAAATGATTGACAATGCAACACATTTTAGATCAACTTCTCTAGTAATGTTTGTGTCTCGTCAGCATTTACCGACCACTTGTTATGCTGAAGATGATTCAGTAACATTACAGTAGATGACATTATCTTTTACAAACTCAACTTGTCCCTTAGTCATTAGCTTAAAAACTTGATAATTTTAAATTCTTGCAATTTTTGACTAAGCCGTCGAGGATCCCATTAGGATATTCACATTTCTTATTGGACTGTACTATATAGGGAATAATGGTTATATGGGATCTGATGGAGCTAGGATAATACATACGCCTAATGTTTAGACGATAGTAGTGAAATCTTTAAATGGTAAAGGTATATCAGTTTTTTGTTTTTTACAAAGGTGCAGAAAAAATCAGTGATGTAAAAATAAGCAAATATCCAAGATAGACGAAGGAGATGTTGAGGTATGGAATGATTTTGATATGTATTTCCCAAATGGAATTCTCTTTTTGATTTTTTCTCTGTCATAGCATTGAAACTTACTATCGAAATCCAAATCTTTTCTACTTTCAAGCCTTACTCAAATTTTTCTGCAATAACCACTTTTAAAATAGACTTGGTTGGAGTCTTTTTTAAGCCATGCTTATATTGTTTTAAGAAGGCACCGACTATATTTCAAAGCCAATCAATCTTTCATGCCAATGACATATCAAAAGGTTGGAACTACTCGTAACATTTTCCTCTTGGATGATATTCAAGCTAAAACAACAATTAGGATGTTTGATGTATCTGGTATGCAGCATTTTATAGTGAATTTTGAGGCAAGACATTATGAATCTTTTGATAAGCTCGGGGTGTTGAGGTAAAAATTTGCAAACTTTGATTAACCAAAAAAACATTTGAAACTCTCTTGCAATTAGGGAAATTTTGCAAACTTTGATTAATTATATAAACATCTAAAACTCTCTTCTGAGGATATATGGAAGGAAAAAGGACATATTCGTAGTGATCTTTTCAGTATCGGTTTCCATGTATGAGGGTTTCCTTTTAAAGCAAATGGTTTGTCTTATCAAATCAGTTAACTAAGCCATCTCATTTTTCAGGAAGTTATCTTACTTTTATCTAGGCTAAACTCTCTTATTTTCCTCTTGTACGTAGGGGTTGTTGTTTATGGGCTAGCTTATATTTCTTATGCAAATGAAAGACATGTAATGTTGCAAAGGTAATACATATGATATGCATAATAAAAAAAGAAAAGGTAAATTAAATACGAGTTCGCTTTTCAAGGGGTGACAATAGTCGTCACCTAGTGTTTTATTACATCAACAAATAATTCATATTCATCTCAATCAATTTTTAATAATCAGACTCTTGCAGGATCTATGTGACAACTATTTGCCACCCAAAAAGTCCTGGCATTCAAGATGCTACATGTCAGGCTTTCTTTAATGCAATTCAAGGCTAACACATGCAACCTAAGGATATGGTCTAATCTTTAAGTGAACATTGGTTGGTTTTTTACATTGTCTCAAAAAGGGTCTCAAATTTGTGTAGTGACAGTCTTTGTAAAGACAGTATGAGGGGCATTGCAAGGAATGGTTAAGGCACGTATGCCCACTATTATCAAGCAAGCACTCAGTTATGAGTTGGGTGTTTTATGTATTTAAAACCTGACCAATAGTCATAGGACACATCATTAATCCCTCACCTAACTTAAAAGCTTGTGTGTGCTTTCAAAAATTAAAGCAAATGATGCATGAAAGAATTAATTTACATAATATACAAATGCATGAACAATATGTACAAAAATTAAATCATATAAACAATATTTACAAATGGCATATTGAAAATAAATACAAACCAAATAATTTAAAACACAACAATCAGATAAAAAAACAAAGCTTAGTCCACGAGTGTTCCAAGTGGAGTTGTCATTCAGTTACATGTGTACGACATCACAACGATTGTCCTCTCAGGTTGGGATCTTTCTATGATGGGGAAAAAACAAGGAATTCCTTTTTTTATTAGTTAAAAATGGGATAGAGTCGTCACCTAGTATTTTGGTCACTAGAAACCCTAACTGGTCTTAAAGTTTGAATAAAAGGATTGATTATGTATAAGGACATATCACCCCTAGTACACCTTACCTAAAGTAAACTACATTATTTGTTTGTCTAATATAAATTAAGGTATTGTTGTGTTGTCTAGTTGTTGGTCTCTCTGAGGTTTATGAAAAGTTGTCCTCAGTAAAGAGGTTCTTATATTATCAGGTTAAAGCCTAGCCATTCTAGAATCAAAACATATTTTTGTACTTTTTTCTTTTAATATCGAGAATACATCTTACATATAAGTTCACAATCTTTGATATTGGGAAAACCAAAACACTTTTTTGGTATTTTTATAACATAGATCAAGTTCTCATGACTTTAATAAATTGATTACTAAATCCAAAAATATATGTAAAAATAAAAAACTATTTTTGTGATTTTTTTAATATGCTAAAATATGCAAATATAATTTATTTTTGAAAGACTTGACCATAAACAATTTAAAATAAAGTTGTATTTTTGTAAATAAAATTTTTATTTTTTTGTTGTGGAAGGGAACTAATTTATCTAATACCAAAAAAGCACTTCGCGTGTAGGTCATAATTACAAATATTAAATATGAGGAGATAAAAAAACTAATTTTCTTATGGAAGGGAATCTAATTTTGTTGCCCTTTACCAGACATTAGTTCTATTACTGGAAACTAATTTCTTTTGTCTTAAGTTACAATTCTAACACAAAATATCAAAACTATTGTAATAAACTAAGGAAAAAAAAGGTTGAGGTGTACGACACCTACTTGCTGCAGAAGCTCTAGTAGTATCTTCCTGTTGCTGCACAACTCCTGTAGCTTCTCATGTATTAACATATATACCATATTGATTTTCATTTCATGTACATTCCCCATATTAATATTTTTAATCAATTTCATCTTAACCTTCATTTCCTATTCAATCCTCATTGAATTTTTATTTTTTTCTTAAATTCATTTTCTTAGTTATCTCAACAAAAAAAACTTTCATAACTCGTATACACGGTTTAAATCTCAAATCAAGGACAGCTATAATTAAACAAGCAACTAGGCGCATAAATTTCTTCCAATTATATATACAGAATTCATTTATTCCTTAACATATTCTTTCAAACACATAAAAAGTTCTAACAAAACTTAATAACAATGTTATCAACATCTATAGTTTTGCATTTGTATGATAATAGTCATTCATGTATTATATCACATAAATATTATTTCATTTGCATAAACTTTTCGATATATCCTTTCTTTGCATGAGAAGTCAAACACATTCACAAAAATATTCATCTTTAGGTTTAATAATTCTCCCTGAATTTCCTAAATTTCAACAACATAAATGTTTAAGTCAATCTATGTAACGTAACGAAACTCCTTTAAAATAATTTTCTTTATAATATATACATTAATCTACTATAATATCACTTAACTACATACAATTCTACTTCATTCAATATAACCCTTTATTGGTTAGTCATTGGGCCCTTAAGGACCCCATGGTTTTCTTCATCACTTCTACCTAAATTAATACCCAACACAACATAATCTAACCCAATTGATCAATTTATAATGAATTTACATTTTCCATAAAATTTGACTCTAAACCCCTAGCATCATTTTGATGATTCGAACCTTAATTGTTATCAATTTCATATGAAATTGCTATATTAGGTTTAGAAATCCTTACTGAATGATAATCGAGTCTTTGAACCCCAACCAGTTAAAATCTTCTATGTTTTTTCCTTTTCTTTTCTTTTTTTATTCACCTTCTCTCTCAAACTCAATCTTTTCTCTCTTTGATCTTTTTTTTTTTAGTTTAACATAGGTGTCCGGGCCAGCTTGCGCGCACCTCGACTAATCCCACGGACCCTGAAGTTAACAACCATGTAAGTCTCCAGTAGCCATCATATGAGCAACCACAGGGCTCGAACCTGAGACCACAAAAGGAGCAAACCTCTTGGTCCCAAGCTCTTACCACTGGGCCACCACCTAGATGGTTCTCTTTGATCTTTCTTAATTCCAAGAGTGGATGTGTTTTTATCTCTTAAGACACTCTCTTTTCATTCTTAATTTCACTCTCTACCATTTAGAGGTGTAAAAATATAAGAAAATAAAAAAAATAGTCTCTTCTCCCAAATCAGCACCCCATCAGTTTTACAAAGATATAAATCAAAATGATTTGACTGTTTTGAGAAATTGTCTAACCAGTTCAGCAAATCAATCTAGCTCTTTCTCAAAACAGCTGAACTATTTTTATTACTAGAAAATTTGATATTTTCGGCTAAAAACTTCTTCTTCCATCTTAACACTTTTTTTCCCAATCTATTCTTTTCATCATTTTTTTCATACTATTACACTATAATTCCAATGATTTTATTATTTATTTATCCCAGGGTTTACAAAGAATGTCGATAACTTGGTAAGTCAAAATACAGGGGAAATGAATGTGGTAGAATTATTGACCATGTTTAACAACATCACAAATACGTTAATTATGGGTCATGGAATCGATATATATATATATATATATATATATATATATATATATATATATATATATATATATTTTTGAAGATCATAAAATAATTTTAGCATCCCTAAAGAAAAGGATGTTACATATTGCTACAAGATTATACCCTTCATATTAGAAAACATTGGAGTCCCATACTAAAAAATGATCAACAAGGTCTTTAAGACTAGTTGGAAAGGAGCATGGAGATATAAGAAGATGACATGTTGGTAAAGAGTATCATTTTTTAGTAACATTTTCAAGACTTATAAGAAGTTTTCTTTATTCTTCACCAGCATCGATTGAAGCTTAATCCATTCAAGTAAAGTTCTGAGAATGGAAGCTCTTAGAATTTATGGTTAGCAACTAAGGAATAAAGCCTAATATTAAGAAGAATAAATTCATTATTAACATGACCCCTTATTTGATTAAAGAAATTTAAAGACTAACCGAGTAGGTAATTGTTATAAATAGACTTATCCTTTGACTTGAGGAGGGTTGCCTTTAAGACATTGAAAAATATATTTATTTTTTAATGGACTCATGAATACAAAAGGCATGTGACAACTTAAAACCTCACCTCTATTCTATAAGAATTTTATATCAACAAAAAAAAGAGAGAATAACTCTTCTTTTATTTAAAGGTAGCAAATTCAATCATGAACATTGTGTTAGTTAAAAAGCAACACAAAGTTCAGAAACTTGTGTATTATACAAGGAAGGCCTTTCATGACTTTGAGATTTGGTACTTGAAAACATAAAAGGTGGCCTTAGTATTGGTAAATGTCTTTAAGGAAATTGAGATCATACTTTCAAGCACACAAATTATTATTTTGACACTAGAATGTACCATCTTGAACTCTGAAAACAAAAATGCCTCCATAGAAGTTATACCAGGATATTTCCTCTAACATATAAAAAAAAAAGGGAGCCAAAATAGTTATAGTCCTACTTGATGGGCAGACTTTGGAATATGAGCTCAGGTTTGACTTCCCCACCACCAATAATATGGCAAAATATGAAGCCTTACTAACCAAATTTAGTTTGGTAATGGTCCTAAATGTGTGTCCTCTCAGGATACATAACAACTCTTAACTCATTATAGATCAATACAATGAGTTATTCGAAGCTAAGAAACCAAGCATGGTGAGGTATTAGAAAACAAAGCACTCTCCCACCTTACTACCATGAAGAGTGATGGAAAAGCCATCATAATTGCAAAGATCCCTCTACAAGAAAATGACCAAGTAGATCTCTTATCAAACTGGCCTGTATAAGGCCCCAAGAACTTCTACCTGAATTTTAGATTGAACACTAAATATTCTTAGCATAATAGAGGAAGAAGACCTAACAATTACAATTATAAAATTTATTATGATGGTGGAAATAAGCTTTATTTTAAAAAAATTAAAAATCATGAATCGTTCATTTTTAAACACGTATATGACAAAATTTATAAACAATAAATTGAAGAAAATTATCAAAAAAAAATAGATATTTTATTCTCATTCGTTATTAATGAGGAAATTATATTAAAAATTATATATTAAGCAATTAATAATATCACCACAAAAAAGCCCTAATATTCTTAAAAATTGTGACATAATTGGACAATGACTTAAAAAATATTTTAATAAATAAAATTAAAGAGATCTTTTGTTAAAAAATTATTAAAAATAAATGGATAAATAAGAAAAAAGCTAGGTACGCCTAGATTAAGAAAAAAGTGCAAACACGAATGAGCCTATAAGGATGTGCCTGCTTCTATTTTTTTTTTCAATAGACGAACAACGTGAATTTTCCTTATATATAGCAAACAACTTGTGGCTTGTCTATGCAGACGATATATCATTTTCTAGTTGATTTTAGTTTGGGTCCAAGTTTTTTTACTTCAAAAATTCAATTTTCAACATATTTTCACCTAAAAATAATCCGAAATATCCTTTAAACCATAATAAATTCATTTCAAACACCAAATAAAACTTAAAATCACTCTAAAAAACCCAAAAACCAAAAACCAATTGAATTAAAAATAATATTACAGGTTCTGATCTACTTTTACAATACATTTAAAGAGAACATAATCTCTATTGAATCCCTCTCTTCAAGATAAACTCATTAATACTAGAATTGGCCTTTTTGATGGGTGGAATGTTGCCAATAAACTACTTCCGATCTCATTTTTTGACGACCATCTCTCCTTTTAAACTTCAAGGACTAAAATATAAAACAAACGAAGTTTATGATTGAAACATAAAACCCTTAAAACATAGGGGCCAAAAATAAAAATCTTAAGGATCAAATTGTAGTTTTATAAGTTATTGAATAGTAAAAAAAA
This sequence comes from Populus nigra, assembly GCF_951802175.1. Lineage (NCBI taxonomy): Eukaryota > Viridiplantae > Streptophyta > Magnoliopsida > Malpighiales > Salicaceae > Populus > Populus nigra. The sequence continues at coordinate 7,152,765 of NC_084868.1, read as the reverse complement.
AGCTTGTTTTTCATGTGTTAAATTTGATCCTAGTTGTTTTATTTTTTAATCAATAAAATTAAAATTTATTTTGCAACATCGAGCATAACTTAATATTTAGATAATTGTTTATATCTCGAACAAGTATTAGCCCGTAAAATAAAATAAATATGAGGCTTAAAAATATGTGAATATAAGGAGAAAGAATGAAATTGTATAATAATAAAAAAAAGATTTTGATAACCTTACCAATATAATTTTTCAAGGGCTAAAAAAAGAGGTTGACTCAAGTACTGCACTGTAGCAGTACATAGTACAGTAGAGTGTGGTGCCACGATAAAAGAAATAATAATTTACTTTCCTCTTTTAATATTTTTTATAATTATAATGTATATCTACGTTTATCAAACCTATTCTAGTTTCCTTCAGGTAATTTAAAGTGCATATAAATCTCCCAATTAATTTTCTTGCTTACCTTGTTACATCCAATACCTAATACAATATTTGTAATTCAATTTTCAAAAATTAGGGTTTACATTTTTTATTTTAAGGGGTATATTTGGAAGATTATGTGGAAAGTGCCAAGAAAAATAATTATAATTTGTAAGTTCAGAATCTATTTCCTCATATAGTATTTGAAATTTGACCTCCCATAGCATTTTGTCTTATCCATGCAATGCTACAGTAGTCCTAGCAACTACTCAATTATTTTTCAAAAAACAAATTTCTTAAATATCAAGTAATCTCGGCTACATTTCAGAATTATTTTTCACCTCAATTAAATTTATTTTATATTAATATATTCTTACTTAAATCCTTTCCATCCATTTTAATTACAAAATTTATATACCAACAAAATATTGATATAGCGATTAAAGCACCGTTATATCCCTATAAAAAGATAAAAGTATAAGTTTGATCTAAAGGAAATATACTTGTTAAGAGAGGCAACCATGAACTCTAAACAAAACAAATCTCACTCTTAGAAATGGTGTGAAGATACTCAAGTAAGAACAAAAAAAAAATTATAAAATATATATATATATAGCTCATGATAAATTATATAAATAAATATAAAGTTCTTATTTTTTATATAAATAGCTTTTTTTCTATCATATGTTGGCATAAATTATAAATAAATTTTATTTTACTAACTTAAACTAACGCAATTCAATGATAAATTGATAACCTAATGAAGACTCTCTTGTAGATTGGAGAGTTTTATTCAGTTTTGTCAAAAAGCAAAAAACTCTTCTAAAAAACCGTAATTTCGGTTAGATTATAAGGGTATCATGCCGCGGTTTGAACTAATAATTTTTTAAAAAACAAATGCAAGTTGTATGGATTTTATAACAACCAGGTAAACTTTAAAACTTTATAACCCAACCTTTTTAATGAGTTTGAGTTTCAAATTAAAAATTAATTTGTTTGAAAGTTATTTTAATATCATTCATTTTATTTTATAAATTTAAAAATCTCGAATAATCAATGAAAATATAATCACTTGTAAAATCATGCTCCAATTTAATATTAAAACATTTATTTGATAATTTTATATATAAAAAAATTATAAAAAATTATAAAATCTAATTTATATTCAACATGTTGATTACTTTTTTATATTCCAACGACCAAAAGTTGGTCAGCTAACTTCAAAGGCTATAAAATCTTACCTTCATCAATTTTTTAAACTAAAAATATTTGAGAAACGTTTTAGAGATCTCAATAAAATTATTTATGGTCATAAATTAGGATTTAATCGATTTAAAAATAAAAAATAAACTAGAATAAAAAAGATTATCGAGTCCTGATCTATCTTTTTTGATAAGATAAAGGAAAAAAAATTTAAATGAAACTTTTTTTTGTTAAATCAAGCTTATAGACCCTAAGAACTGTGAGTTTCATTGCTAAAAAGTAGTCATTCGATAATTTTCTCTCTCTATCATATTTGCAATGACTCTTTTTTGTCTCAAACTCAAATACTAAAATACAAGAAAAATAAAGTTTTGGATCAAACCATTTAATTAACAAACTAAAAGGATAAAAAGTGATTTTTGACAAAATCTCAAAGGAAAGATAACCCAAAAGGTGTTGGCACATTTTTTTTAAAAAATTGGCCTCTTGTTTTTTTTTTTTGCTCAATTATAGTACCCTTATTTTCAATTTTTCTCAAACAATAAATTCGTATTCTTTCTCATAAAATCGAACATCAACCAAATCACAAGATATTTTTTTTAGATTCAAGTCACCACATAAAAAATAAATCGAAATAAATTATAAATTTCAAATCTCTATCAACACCACATTGAAAGATTCAATTAAAAAAAAAGAATTTGATAATTGAAGATAAAAAAAGGACCAAATTTGATGTTTGTTTTTAAAAACAAAAGGTCTGCCATTTTTCTTTGTTTCAATTTTAGCTCTCTCATTTTCAATTTCTTGCAAACAACGAAATCATATTTTTTTGTGAAATCATGCACAACCCAAGATGGTTTTTTTTAAATGGTTGTAACAATATAAAATGCAAAGAAAATAAATTATCAATCCTAAATCCCAATAAAAGCAATATTAAAGAATGAAATTAACAAAAAATGAGAATAGTAAAAAGAGAAAAACAAAAGGTGAAACATTATAAAAACATTAAATCATGAGGAGTTGTTACTATAGACTTCGCATTGTACATTCTCTCATAAATCATTGTGGATAGTAATTGTAATTTTTAAAAAAATTTACAATTTGATCCTCAAACTTTTTTTTTTTGCACAATTAAATCATTTTGAGCATGAATTAGCACCTGCACCTAGTTGCTTATTGTTTTTTCAAGAAAGGGTTGAATTGAAAGACAGAAAGATAAGGAAAATTGGTGGAGATTTCAAAATTCATCTGAAAAATTTATTTTAGTCTGCAATCTTTTTTTAGTTAATAGGTGATTGGTCACTTTAATTTATAGAAATCCAACGTGGTACCAAACTTTATTTACCTTATTTTTCAATCCTGTTTTTTGAGAGGAGAGAGAGACTTGCTGGATAACGACATAGAAAGATAAAGTCATCGTTGACAATGATTCTAGACACAAAAATAGTTAATTTCGGTGTTAATGAGTTTCATTCGATGAAGGGAATTTCACCTGAGTTTCCTCTCCTTCTCCTTGCTTGTGGAGGTAGATCTAACCAAGGGAATAATTCCAAGTTTGGGTTGATTTTAGATTTATTAAGGTGGTATTTTTAGGTTTATTTTGGATAAAAATGGATGGAAATGAGTTTTTTGTTAAAAAAATTGATCCTATGCTTTTCAACAACCTCTTATTGCTGGATTCTATAGAAAAATAAATAACATGTCGTTTGTTTATTTCTTAAAAAATAGTGGTACACCTCTTTAAGAAATAAAAAAAATATTAAAGTTTGACCCAAACACGTAGGCTGGGTTGGAAGTCCTAAGTACCCGGGCTCCTTTTCGTTTTTTAGTTTTGTTATTTTATATTTAGGTAAAAAAAATATTGATAAAAAATATCATTGAACCAAGTTAAGTCCATAAACTGAAGCGCATGTTTGATAGGTTAATTCATAACATCTAGCCTATTATTTATATTTCTTATTTTTGTTTTATTTAATGCATTTTTTGTCCTTTAATTTTTTTAAAAATATAATTTTACTATTTGTTATCAATGATCTATTTTTTTATTTAACTCAAAACTAAAAAAATAAAATTTCATCATTTATTATTAATGATCTAGTTAGCTATCTTGATCTCACACGCCTATCATGGTTTTTTTTAATATTTCATACGAAAAAAATTCTCATACCCTTCATTCTTATATAATTAAATGAATATAATCTCTGATATATTTTATTATTATTGAATTTGATAGCATGTGTGACTTATGTCGCGAACTTGCTTAAATAACTCGAGTTCACTTAATTTTTATTTTTAATTGATAGTTGTTTTATATCGATTTTATCTTTTAAGATTAAATTAATCGATGATGAACTTTTCAATTTATTTTTTAAAATTAATTTTGCAAGTTTCATATATTAACCTGTGTTAAACTAGGTGAACCTAATATATTTTTATTTTAATATTATATAAAAATATTGTCAAATTCAAGATTAAAATATTTTTTTTTAGAAGACTTGTTAGCAATAATTGATATTTTTTATTATAAATTTGTTTTTACTCTGATCTACTATACGTCTATACGAGATAATGAGCTAGTGGTTGCAATTCACATGGATCACCTTAATTCAGTCTATCTTCTTTAAGTTTTTGTTGAAGTGACCATATGATGGAAATAGACCTCATATCGGTCCCATAGCCAGCGTCCTGTATACGAAAGCGTTATTTAAAAAAAATATATATTTATCTTGAAAAATATTAAATTTATATATTTTTAGTTGTTTTAAATTATTTTAATATATTAATTTTTAAATTATTTTTTTTAATATATTAATAAAAAATTAAAAAAATAATTTAGACCGTGATACCAAACTTGAATTATTTAACATAAAAAAATAAATAACTGGATTTATGTAAGCAATAATGCATCTCTTCCAATTCTAAAGGTCTAGTTTAAGTGATTATTTTTTAAATTTATTTTTTAAATATTATCAGTTTATTTTTTATAAATATCAGAATGATTAAAAATTTATATGATAATTAACTTCAAATTTGTTGGATTAATTAAAGTGAAATCAAGAATTAATAAAAAAATAATAATAATGCATCTCCTGGTATTGCATCTATACACGCGTATGAACCTTCTTTAAGCAGAAGGTTCCTCGTCCTCTCGCACGTTACATAATTATGTCATGACTCCTCTCCTACTGTACTATCAAGTATCAACACTGATTGTTAGATCAACTCCGTTTTTATATAACTGTCCCCAGAGTTCAACTCTCTGCCCATCTCTAGTTTACTCAATTTCATTCCTTTCTCAAACAAAACCTAATCCCTGACCCTGTTTCGTTTCCTCGTATCTTTTGCTATGTTGCGTGTTTTGTTTTGATAAATTTGTCATTGTATAGCGAAAGTGTGAGATATAAAAGGATTGAATATTGTAACATGTAGTGTTCTCAAAAGGAATGGTTTTTTTTTCCAATCAAGTAAAGATGGTATTTGAGGCAAAGCCAAGAGTTCATAAAAGGGTCTGGTTAATGTTTCAAAAATCAATGGGTGTCCTTGTGGGTGGGAATCATACCTCCTCCAGGTTTTGTACTCGTTAAGTCTCTAGCTTTTTATCGGTTGGCTTATATCTCTCTGTCAAGTCTCTGAAATCCTGTAATTTGATTAAAAATTTAATCTCTGATGCCAATTTCGTGGTTAAGAGTGGAACACAAGATGAATTCGAAGGCCTTGAGATACCAGATCCTTAGTGGATCAATAGCCCGGCGTGTGCTTCTACGCGCATCCATGCTTGTCACGGCAATGTCCATCATTCCTTTGTTACTGTTCTTATATGGGTCTGATCCTGGATTATTGTTTGATTCTGTGAGGTATAATGAATGTGATGTACCCTTTATGTTTATGGATCCACATTTGTTGAAGAATCGATTTTTGAAGCCAATCTGGGGCTCAATTGATGGTGAGGAAGGTGTGAATGTGACTACTAATGTTGTTAGAGAGCTTCTGGGCATGCAGATGATAGATCCTAGTGCAAAAGTTCTCTGTGTCGGTGAAGGATCTGCTCCTGCAGTTTTTGCATTACGAGAATTAGGATTTCTCAATGCTTGTGGGGTTCACAGACACCCCTTTTTCTCTCTTAAGCATAAGAGGATGGCTTATGAGCTTGAATATGCAGACGATTCCTTTGATTTTGTGTTGTCTGGGGACCTAGAAAAGAATTCCGTCCCAGCCATTGTTGTGCTCGAGAGCGAGCGTGTGCTTAAGCCTGGTGGAATTGGGGCTATGCTTGTTGGTGTTAACAGTTTTAATACCAATAACCTGATTAGGTCTTCCTTGCCTGTGTCCTCATTATTAAAGTATTCCAACATTGTCCATGTTGGTTATGTCAACGAGTATACACTGGTTGTTTTCAAGAAAAGAATTTACAGTGTCGGCTACTTCCAGCAATACCAGCTACCAGCTGATTGCCCATCTATCATGAATAATAGACCTCATTTGGAGAATTTAGAACCTCTCACAGAGAATAAGCAAGTGGAACATGAGAAAAACATAGCTTATTTGCCCAAGTTTGTTGATATGCCCTCTAGGAAGCGATTAGTGTATGTTGAGATTGGGGGAGGTGAGCATCTGAATTCTAGTGTTTCAAGTTGGTTCTTGCCGTCTTATCCTGTGGATCGCAACACTTTCAATGTTTATTTTGTCGACCATAACGCTTCGGTCCTGCTTTCTGGTGTTAAAAAACCTGGTGTTGCCTTCATTTATTATCCTGGCCTTGCTGGAGTCGAGGCTACTCTTAATCCTGATGTGGAAGAGTTTGATCAATCTGTGGAAGATGAAGGGTTTGATTTTCTTGATTGGTTTAAGCAAACAGTGCAGCATGCTGACTTTGTGGTGCTAAAAATGAAAGCAGGGAAGGTGGAACTGATATTTCTGTCTGGTCTGTTCCAAAGCGGGGCTGTATGCTTTATTGATGAGCTGTTCCTCAGTTGCTCAGATCAAGTTGGTGGAAACTGCATTGACCTCTTCAAGAGCCTTAGAAGCAGCGGTGTGTTTGTCCATCAGTGGTGGGGAGACTAACCACCAATTGATATTTGTTCAACCGTGTACGATGGAGCCTTGTTTATACTGTGTGTTTTCTTTGCTTTTCTACAGTCATCGGTGTTATTTCAACTCAAGTTACTTGTTACGATTCCGTGGAGGCACCCAGCGTTGCTTTATGCTTGGGCGCGTAAGCTAAATAATCAACCATTGTCTTTCATGTTGTTGAATAAACTGTTGCGTGCTTTTAAGATGCTATTCGTGAAGTCTTGTGGTGGCGTTTCTCAGAATATGATGCTCTGAAAAGCTATTAATTAATTATATCTATGATTGTGACAGATCACCCGCATCTTCAAAGCCTTGGCTTCGCCTCTTGTCTTGCCGAGAATTATACACCAGTATTTAATATTTTGCTGTTTTCAGGAATAACTTTTCTACCGTTTTTATAAAACGAAACACAAAAAGTTGTGCAATAGCGGTTGTAAGGTGCTGACAACAAATTCATATCCTATCATATCCTATTATATCTAACATTAGAGAGAAAAAATAGATTTAATATCAAATTAAATAATTATTAGACAAATTTGTATAAAAATTAATCTCATAAAAATTAATTTAGGTTAAATTAAATGATTTAATTAAGTACAATAACTTAATTATACTTTAAATAGGTCAAATTAATTTTATTAGGGATTTAATTGGTGAAAAAATAAGTTTGGAAGTCTAATTTGAGTTTAAATGAGAAGATTAAAATCTTAGAAGACCAAACTTAATTTTTGCAAAGTCAATTGATTGAAATCAGGGGTAAAATTATATATATAAAAAAATTATGGTCAATTAGGAATCAAATTAAAGAAATTCACAACAAAAATTTTTTTAAAAAAAAAACACTTAACTTTGGAGACTCGAATTGGTTGAAGACTGGTGGAATTGAAGAAAAATTAAAATTTAATGGTCAATTGAGAATCAATTTATATAAATCCAAAACCAGAGACCAAAATAAAAAAGGCAATAAAATTTGAGACTAATATTGAAGCTCGATAGAGGTAAAATTGCATGAAATTAAAAATTCTAGATTAATTAGGGATGTAATTAAAAGAAATCAAAAGCCGAAAGACTAAATTGAACTTTGATCAAATCCCTAAAGCTAAAACGACGCTGTTTTGAAAAAAAATAATAGATGACAAGTCGTCTAGTTACTGTTCATCATCTTTCACTTTTCACCCAAAAAAAGCTACTTAAAAGGCTACTTTTTAGGGGTATTTAATGTTTCCTCTCCCCATTAAACCAAGCAAACCATACACCACTAGGATAACTTAACATTGTACTACACCCTATAGCAGGTCTTGCCAACCAACTATCTCTACAGCCACCATTGCGCCGCCCTAAAGTGGTTAATCCGACTAGTCTTTAACAACCAATTTTCACAATCTATGATTGCTCTTTTGAGCCAACAATTAAGATCATTTCTATTTGAATTAAGGGTTAAGATTTGTCCCTAACAAAGACAAAATATTCATTTTCCACCTTCTATAAATAAGGGTAGATTTCAGGCATTGAGCATCAAGAAATCAGTGTTCAAAGTTGGCCAAAAATAAGCCTTCTCCTCATTCTCTTTTCTGCCATTACATTCTTCTTCTCCTTTGTTGTGCCCTCAGTCACGACAACCTCGTCGCCAACTCCTTCATCACAACTCCACCATGAGCCACCAGCACGACTATCAGCCGATCACCCCATGTCAAGAATAGTCATTGTCAACTCCTTCCTCTTTGCCATGATCTTATCCTCTAGCAACTAACGCCATAAGCTATCTCCTCCACCAATGCCGCCACTAGCCTCATGTTGGCCTCCCTAGCACGACTAGCTAGCCACGCCCTTATGCCCAGGTAACCTTTTTACCTTTCTTCTCCCTGTTATAGAGTCGGCCACTATATGGATTATGAGAATTCGTTCTACATGCAAGAGGCAAAAATAATTAACATGGTCACTGGGGCCAATGACCATGTGGGCCTTAGGCTAGACCAGTTTTAACCCAACTTAAATGATTGTGTCAGGTGTAGTCCAAACAGATCGAGCTTGGGCTCTAGGCCCAACCCAACATTAAAAAAAATATGAGAGAGGTTTGTTAGGTCGTTAATCGGCTCAACCTAACCTGACTAGATCTGGCCTAGATGGTTAGGCCGGGTTCAGCCCACTTAATAAATAAATAATATAATAATATTAAAAAAATTTAAATTTTTCAAAAGGCATTTTAAAAATATTTATAGGTCTCTCACATATTTTTTCCAAAAAATTTGCATAATATTAAACTGTAAACTTACATAGTAAGATACAGATTAGATATTAAAAATACTCGATTTTCTCTAAAACTTAAAAAAAAATCTGAAAATTGAAAAGTAAACTTTCATTTTTTAAAAATATATGTTTGGTTTTCATGTAAACAACCAAATTCTAAAAGTTTTTCATGTATATTTTCTAAAAAAAGAATCATTTTTATCATATTTTAAAAAATATATATATAAAAAATATCTTAACCAGTTTATAATTATCTATTGGGGTTTGTTTGACCAAAATATAAAAAATGCTTCAATAATTATTTTGTTTAATTAATATTAGGAATGTAAGGACTTAACTATATCTAAGAAATAAATCAGTTTGGGCATTAAAACAATTATGATTTAATCTAATAAGATAAAAACTTCCTCACAAAAAAAAATCTGCCTTGTATTTTAAACAAGATAAACAAACAAAAACACAACTTAAAATAACAATCGAACAACAATATAGTTTACTTTAGGTAGGGAGCACTAAAAATAATACATATTTTCCTTGCACAACTAGTCATTTACTCAAACTCACAAACTATTAGATTTTTTAATGATCATAATACTAAATAGTAACTTCTAATCTTATAATTATAATTTTATAATTAAATCCAAATACTTTTTACTACCATACTCAGAAGGCAAACCACCATTCAAACGTCAAATTACATGCATTTATATTTGACTATTAGTTACATACTTCATCTATAAATAATCAACCCGTAATCAATAATTTTAATGGAGGCTGTTCTTCTCCTGCAGGGGATATTTGATGGACTATGTATCTTTGATATTGCACATTTATTTAGTAGTGAAATCCAACTTATTCAATATTTGACTTAACTAGGGTTCTCTAAAGGCAATAAAACATGGCACGTCAATCTAGAATATGACGGTATGAACTCTTATCAAAATTATACTTTCCTATCACAGCACTACGGTGTAGTGTTGGGGTTTTAAACTCAAACGGCTAGTTTTTTTCTTTTGTCCTGCAGTTCAAGTATTTACTTTACTTTTCTAATTTTGAATAAATCTTTGGGTTTGAATAAGTCTGTAAATTATCGTGCAGATTTTCTTGCTGATTTTTAGTTAGTTTGTTGAGTATGGTAATGCCATGCAAATAGGAGTGTTAGTTTGAGAGTCCTCTGTTTCTGTTTCTATTTTTCACCTATATATAGGTGTTGTTTCTACGAACATTACATCAATTCATTCAATAAGAATTATCTGTCTCTTCCACTTTGTTTTCTTGTTTTTCTTGTTTACTACATTTGGTATCAGAGCTTGTTACTGTCCAGTATTCTTGTTTGGTCTAAGTTCTTACTTGTATTTGTAAGCATCCAATCATGAACGGCATGCAACCTCAGCTTCCCAGGTTTGGTGGAAAACACTTTGATCAATGGTGTATCCAGATGAAGGCATTGTTTGGCTTTCAGGAGTTATCCGAGATTGTTGAGCTTGGATATGCAGAACCAGTAGATCAAGATGCAGCAACAGCACTCACTCAAGTCTAGAAGGATAACTTGAGTAACAATAGGAAGAAGGACAAGAAGGCTTTATTTTTTCTCTACCAAGCCGTAGATGAAGTTGTTTTTGAAAAGATTTCAAATGCAACTACGGCTAAAGAGGCGTGGGAGATGCTTCAGAGATCCTACAAAGGTGATGAGAAAGTAAAGAATGTAAGGTTGCAAACCTTACGTGGTGAATTTGAATCTCTTAAAATGAAAGATTCTGACTCTATATCTGATTTCTTTTCTCGGGTTCAAACTGTCGTCAATCAATTGCGAGTGAATGGTGAGAAAAAGGAATATTTGCTTGTTATTGAAAAAATCATGAGATCCTTGACAAGTCGGTTTGACTATGTCGTTGCTACAATTAAAGAAGGAAGGGATCTTTCGATCATGACAATTGAAGGTCTGATGGGGTCGTTATGTGCTCATGAGTATCGAATGAATCAAAGATTAGCAGAGCCTATTGAACAAGCTTTTCAAAGCAGGGTGACTCTATCCAACAAAGCAAATTTCAGCGATGGTAGAGGATCAACATCAGACAAAGATAGCAAGGCTGTGAACCACAAACAAGCTACCTCCTCTCAGAAAAGTAACTCTGGTAATGGAAGGTATGAGAAGTCCAAAATTCAATGTTTTCGTTGCAAACAATTTGGACATTATCATTCACAGTGCAGAGTCAAGCTGGCTAAAGCCAATTATGAACGTGCCAACTATGTTGATGCTGACATACAAGAAAAAGAAACTTTGCTGTTAGCCTGCAGCATTTCTGAAGATGAGCACAGTGACCAGTGGTATTTGGATACTGGGTGCAGTAATCATATGTGTGGCAAAAAGGAGCTATTTTCATGCCTAGATGAATCAGCACGTGGAGAAGTGAATTTTGGAAACAAAGCCAAAGTTTCAATTATGGGGAAAGGTAACATTCTCATTCGATTAAAAGATGGCTCTCATGCAACTATCTCTGATGTGTTTTTTTTATCCCTAGTTTACACTGGAATCTATTAAGTATTGGGCAACTCTCAGAAAAGGGATTGAAAATCATCATTGATAATGGAATTTGCACCATTGTGAATCAGAAAAATGAACTAGTTGCCAAAGTTAAAATGACTAAAAATCGCATGTTTCCTTTGCCTCTACAAACTGATTTGATCATGCCCTGTAGTGCTATGGTTATGGATACAAATTGGCTGTGGCATTTCCGTTTTGGTCATTTGAATTTCAATGGACTAAGATTGCTGGCAAAGAAGGAAATGGTTACAGGGCTGCCTTTGTTGGGTGATTTTAATCAAATGTGTGAAGGGTGCATATTTGGCAAGTTGCACAGGGACTCTTTTCCAGTGGGAAAGTCACGAAGAGCACAGCAGCCACTAGAGCTTGTGCACTCAGATATTTGCGGCCCAATGGAGAATGTCTCACATGGAGGTAACAAATATTTTCTCACTTTCATTGATGACTACAGTAGAAGCACTTGGGTCTATTTTTTGAAGCAAAAATCTGAGTGTTTTAACATATTTAGAGAGTTCAAAATCTACGTTGAAAAACAGTGTGGTCGAAGTTTGACGATGTTTCGATCGGATAGGGGAGGAGAGTACTCTTCTAATGAGTTTTCTATTTTCTGTAAGAGTCATGGCATTAAACATCAATTCACAGCAAGCTACTCACCCCAACAGAACGGGGTTGCTGAAAGAAAGAACCGAACGATTTGTGAAATGGTGCGCAGCATGTTGAAAGGAAAGGGATTACCCAAAGTGTTTTGGGCAGAAGCTGTATCCTGTGCTGTTTTCATTCTAAACAGGTGCCCTACTAAGAGTGTTCTCAACATGACACTTGAGGAGGCTTGGAGCAATTACAAACCAGATGTTGGAACTTTCAGGGTGTTCGGTTGTATTGCTTATGCTCACGTTCCAGCAGAGAAAAGGAAGAAGTTTGATGATAAATGTGTAAAATGCATTTTCATTGGCTATAGCAATATAACTAAAGGCTACAAGTTGTTTAATCCAGCAACAAATGAAGTCATTGTGAGCAGGGACGTTGAATTCAATGAGACAGAAGCTTGGGATTGGACAGTTGATGAGAAGAAACAAATGGGGGTTGTATGGAATGAAGACTCCGTTGAAGGCACACAACCTGAAGGACCTTCTATGGATACCAGCACGGCAGCAACCTCTGATTCCCCCTTGAGTCCTGATGATGCAACTCGTTGCTCAACACGAAATCGTGTGATTCCAGCACGGTTACAGGACTATATTGTAACCAATGATAATGATGTGTCTGATGAGGATTTGGTAAACTTTGCTTTATTTGCAGATTGTGATCCTCTAACCTATGCAGAAGCAGTGCAAGATGATCGGTGGGTTAGTGCCATGGATGAAGAAATTCATTCAATTGAGAAGAATCATACTTGGGAGCTTACTTCTCTTCCACAAGGCAAGAAAACAATTGGAGTTAAATGGGTATACAAAACCAAGTTGTAGCCAGATGGTCAGGTGGACAGATTGAAGGCAAGGTTAGTGGTGAAAGGATACAAGCAAAAGTCGGGTATTGATTACTACGAAGTTTTTGCACCAGTGGCAAGACTTGACACCATTCGTTTGGTGATTGCTTTAGCTGCCCAAAAGAAATGGCAGGTACATCAAATGGATGTGAAATCTGCGTTTCTAAATGGTTCACTCGAAGAAGAAGTCTTTGTTGATCAACCAGTTGGTTACGTGAAGGAAGGCCATGAAAATAAGGTTCTAAGGTTAAAGAAGGCATTATATGGGTTGAAGCAGGCACTTAGGGCGTGGTATACTCGTATTGACTCATATTTTCAAGAAAATGGGTTTCTTAAGTGTCCATACGAACCTACGCTATATATCAAATCTGATTCACATGATCATATGCTCATTGTATGTTTATATGTGGATGATTTGATATTTACAGGAAATGACTCAAGCATGGTTGTTGCATTCAAGAAGGCTATGAGTAGCAATTTTGAAATGACTGATATGGGACTTATGTCTTATTATCTTGGGCTTGAAGTTATGCAGATAGGTGCTGGGATTTTTGTTTCACAGAAGAAATATGCAGCAGATATCTTAAAGAGATTTAAGATGGAGTCATGCAACTCTATTAGTACTCCAGTTGAAACACGGCTACAGTTAACAAAATCATGTGATGGAAATCCAGTCAACACAACTTATTTTCGAAGTTTAGTAGGAAGTCTACGTTATTTGACTTCTACTAGACCCGACATCTCTTTTGGCGTGGGCATGATTAGCAGGTTTATGGAAACACCTAGCCAAGTTCATTTACAAGTGGCGAAACGAATTTTGCAATATATAAAAGGTACCCAAAATCATGGTATTTTTTATGCGTCTGCTGCTGATTGTAATCTTGTTGGGTATTCAGACAGCGATTGGGTAGGAGATGTTGAAGGGAGAAAGAGCACTTCTGGTTATATATTTCACTTTGGTTCGGGTGCCATTTCATGGTCATCGAAGAAGCAACAAGTTGTGGCATTGTCAACTACTGAAGCAGAGTACATGGCTGCTGCCTCCTCTGCATGTCAAGCTGTTTGGTTGCGTCGGTTGTGTGATGAATTAAACCAGAAGCAAGGAAGTCCAACAATGATTTTTTGTGACAACAAGTCAGCTATTTCACTTACAAAGAATCCAGTCTTTCATGGGAAAAGCAAGCACATCGACATAAAATTCCATTATATTCGTGAACTTGTCAGCAGCAAGGAGATAGAGGTGGAGTTCTGTAAATCCGAAGAACAAATTGTTGATATTCTCACGAAGCCATTAAAAGCAAACATCTTTCACAGGTTGAAGGAGAAGATGGGGATGTGCACCTCTGATAGTTTGAGTTTAAGGGAAGCTGTTAGAGTTTTAAACTCAAACGGCTAGTTTTTTTCTTTTATCTTGCAGTTCAAGTATTTACTTTACTTTTCTAATTTTGAATAAATCTTTGGGTTTGAATAAGTCTGTAAATTGTCTTGCTGATTTTTAGTTAGTTTGTTGAGTATGGTAATGCCATGCAAATAAGAGTATTAGTTTGAGAATCCTCTGTTTCTGTTTCTATTTTTCACCTATATATAGGTGTTGTTTCTACGAACATTACATCAATTCATTCAATAAGAATTATCTGTCTCTTCCACTTTGTTTTCTTGTTTTTCTTGTTTCCTACATGTAGAGTGCTAAAACTCGCCCACTCTTAACTTCTGACCGCAAACTAAGCAAGGAGCTAAGACAACCTTGTAACATCATAGGATTTACAAGGAATCCCACACCTTTCCCGAAAATTAAGTATTGCGGTCAGAAGACAACCTGCATCTTGCGTCGATCGCATGTTTTTTGTGGTTGACCGTCATCAAATGACCATAATGACCTCATCTCAGCAATCCGCTTGGAAAATACTTCCTGGGAACACAACCGAGCACATACTCGGTCAACAAGCTTCTTTTTATCCAACCCATTCCGAAAGTAGAGCTCCGTGAAGACAGTCTAAAACAACAGTGTTGAGAAACCAAACATATACTATATTTCTTTAAAATTCTGAGAAGCTGCCACTAAGGACTTCCGAATGCAGGCTGGAGGCATTGGCTTGCATATTTGGCACAATGCCGGTATTATAACCATCCCACATTGCATATTTTCCTGTTTGATTATTGGAGATGCAGGAAATCTGAAAGGAAAATAAGATGCTGGAGCCAAAAGAAATAACAGAATCGGAGAAAGATCAACAAACTACTATACATATACATGTGGCAGCAGCAACTCTTTAGTCATTCATCAGGAGCGTTGTTGACCTTTATTTCTAGAAGCCTGTCAACTGGATGCCTGCAAATGGGGCACCTATTTGTTTGGAACCTCAAAACCTTTGCACAGCCACTGCACATACACTGCAAGGTGGGAGACAAGAATGGTGAAAAAAAAGACAGAAAGAAAGACTCAGCCAATGTGTCACCAACAAGATATCTACTAGATTTCTGAATCCAGATTGCTTAGATAACCACTGAAATGGGAATTCATGTAGAAGAATTTTGGCCTATCAGATGAAATTCACCTTGGAGATATTCCAAATGCACCAGCAATAATACACACATTCCAGACAGTTCAGTCTTGAACCATCACATGGAACTCGCATGACTTTTAATGCAGCATTTTTTGCAAATGCCTGCCGTTGGATATAGACACAAACAGCAGGAAAAGGGTCCCGTTCATGCCTGTGGCTATATAATGTTTAAGGAAACAGTTTTCTGTACCTTTCACAACTTAAAAGAACAAAATTCCAAAACGATAAATAGTCCTTGGTTGAAAAGCAATTCCCTAAAATATGAATTGTGGGTGAAGAGCATCACTTCCTTGTATTTCCCCTTCTCGTGCACACACACACACAGAGGGAGGGAGAGGCTTACCATGTGTCGGCAAGGAAGAACAGTAGTGTCCCGTGGTTCTGACAGGCAAATGACACATTCTTTACCTGGGTCATTTGCATCAACATCACCCTCAACTGAATTTCCAATCCCATATATCTCCTGAAGCTCATATCTCATCCCATAAACCCAGATGATCTGCTTCATTACCCTCACTTGGTACTCTCCTTTCTCCTTCTCAAATATTGCTTGCGTTACCTGAGAGTTCATAGCTCCAGACATTTGGTTTCCTTCTGTTCCATTATGATTTGCAGGGGATGCCTCTGCCTTTACTGCTAGAGGATAGGCATCCATCTCACCCTCTTTTAACAACTCTTTCCCCTCAAACAAGGTGAAATCAATCCCTGTTCCAGAAGGCTGTCTGAACTTCTGGCCCAGACCTTGTGGGAAATTTACTGTCACTGGTGGAAGGTCTGCCTTCGTTGGTGTCAGGACACAATCCTCACCTTCTTTCGCAAAGAAAATAATAGTGATGCTGTGTGCAGATCAAAGCGATGCGATTTTTGTAAGAAATTAATACCAGATGTTTAATAACAAGTGCCAAAGAGGAAAAAAAACATTCAGACATTCCTGATAAAATGAATACAAGCCAAAATTCACAGCTTATTTGGATCAGCATTTATCCCCATGTCTTTCAAAAGAAAGCTCCAAGAAAGCACCCATGATAAATAAATAAGATCACATGATGATGCCAACTAGTAATAAGGAAATGATTCTGAGCAAAGAGATAATTATTTACCATTTCCCTTTGTTTATGAGTTGCTAAGCTAGATGCTACACGATTATTATGAGAATGTTACCCAGACTTTTTCACAGAACATTCTCCTTTTATAGCACACAACCCAGCTAAAAGAGTGACATATATGGAAAATGGTATTTTGTAACTCGACTTCAATTAAACTATTGAAACTCTTACAAACAACATCCAATCAATAAATATTACATTTTTTGGTATTGAGCTTGATATGCTACAATGAACATTAAAGGGATGTAACTTTGTTTTTCTTTGTGTGGATGCCACTCAAAGTAAATGGTCCATCATCCAATTACATCATATCATCAAAGAGGTGTAAAAAAAAAAGTGTTTACAAGCTTTCCAACCCTTGAACATTATTGCACAAAATGGATGCTCTCAAAATTCAAAACCCAAATTTCATGGATGCAAATCTATTTTAACACCGCACCAAGCCTGCACCTATTTAGGTGGATTAGAACAGTAAAAGCCAAATCTATTCATCAGCCATGATTAAATCCCATTTAGCACAAGATATCTGTTGCGAAGGTTCACTACAGTCATTCAGTAGTAACCCCAAATTCATCATCTCACCAATTTTCTAACCAATCCCAATTTAAGACAAGATAATGTCCTAAGCAGGCCCAGGGACCTTGATTAAGAAAATCCTCTGAATTACCCATGAATCCATAACTTGCCCAAAAACAATTAAATTCCAGCAAAAGCAACCTCTACTGCTCTAAACGGTAAGTTTCAAATTCAGTTTGTTAAACCATTTCCTTCAAGCAGTCAAATCACCGTACAAATCTCCAGCTATGCTGAAAACAAAATCCTTACTTGCATG